>NC_077230.1:298741634-299041634 GCF_027887165.1 Monodelphis domestica
CCTTTCTAATTATTTTTCCTTTATGTCCTGTTATCCTAATTCCCTTAATTATATCCAGCATGGTTCAGTATTTCATAGGCTGCTTCATTGGATTAAAATTCTTAATTATAAGTATTTAATGAAAATTGTATTATATACAGAGTATATTTGCTATTTCTTCAAGGACATATTTTAATCCTAAATGAGAATCCTCATAACGAATGTAAAATAAAAACTTTATTAAAAGCAGTAAGAAATTTTAAATGAGACTTAAATGTTGCCCTGGAATGAATATGTAGTTGTAAACATCACTAGAATAATTTTTTTAAATGAAAGAATAAAAGACTCCAGGGTAAACTTTGTTAATTTGTCAGAAATCTTTATTATATCAATTGTTTCCTCATTATATCCCATTTATTTGAATTTTACTTGGACTAAATAGGATCAACACTGGTTTTCCAGGAGAATTGTATTTGTTGTAACAACCCCACCACCCCAGCAATTTGTGTTCACTAATCTTATATGGCCTAAGGAAGGGACAGGTTTTCCCTTTTCCCTTATTTTCCCAATTGGAATTATACTATGGAGTTAAATCTCTTCAGACCCAATATTCTTATGTTATAAATGATAGTAATTTGCTTCTCTTAGAGGAGAAAATATAAGAAAAAATGTCTAAATAGATTTTCGTGGAATTTGGAAAGTTAGCATAACTTTGAGATTTTAATCCTGATTAGTGTTAATGAAAGCATATTTTGAATAAAATAAAAACTTACACTGCTAAATTCTGCAGGGGATAGATAGTGCATTTCTCCAGCCTAAAGGTCTGCCTACATGGAAAATAAAGACTACATTTAATAGATTTATTAGATTTCCTGTTGCTTATATAAAACAGTTGTCCGCTATATCATAGTTCACTTATAGCAGCTTCTCTGTATCACAGGTTTTATTATTTTTTTAATATAATTTTGTATCATGAAATTTTCACTGTATCACAGGATTTTGCAGATGAATACCATACTGTACACAATGGAAATGTAGTACACCACTACTGCATGTTCAAGTTTGCCAGTGTGAGATCATATATTATAGGCTGATGGAATGAAAGGCGACCAACCACAGTGCTATGTTCTGTATCCTGGGCACTGATTGGCTCAGTGACTGTAGCATAGATCTGTTTGCTCTGCCACTTCTTCATGGATTTTCACCTATTGCTGGGTCTCTGGAATGTAATTCTTGTAATAGGTGAAGGATCACTGTAATTATGTAAAGTGTCTTAAGTACCAGAGAGGCACTGCTAATTTGCTAGTTTTGTTTTGTTTTTCAATTCAGCAAACAATATCTTAACTTGTGTTTCTAATCCTAAATACACATTTTCTTTCTATAATAAGAAGAGTTATGAACAGAACCTTAACTAGCAATATTTGCATCTGGAGAAGAAAAAACTACCAAGTGTGGGTAGGGAGCCAGAGAATGTATTGGCTGACCTTTTCCTCCTGCAGCTCTCATCACACACAGAGTAGGGGCAAGACCACATGAATTTGCCCTTACTATACACCAGACACTGTGCTAAATTCTGGAGATATGAAGGAAGCCAAAAAAATCCCAATGTGAATGGATCATTGGTACCCATAGCAAGAGGCTATCTACCCAGTGTAGGTCAGTACTGGCTCCTGTAAAAATAATAAAGCAATGGATTGATTATGGGTTATAAACTGATTTAGATACTCTGCTTGCTGTACTTACAAAGTATCTTTAGTTTATATAAATGAAGTGAAGCTCATAATTGAACTTCTCTTCAAGGTCAGGCACAAGGATGTTAAAGAATCTCTTGTTATAAAAAATAAAATATTTATTGAAAATATAAGGATAAAAAAGGATTTCTCACTCTAAAAGATTCTAACTCCACCCAAATAAAATTTCCTGGTTCCGCAAGGAACTGATTCTCTTTTCACAGGCTACACTGATCCTTCCTGATCTGACTAACCCCAATTTTTACTATTCTAAATAAACTAACATTATTATCCTTATATTTTTAAACTTCATCTCCAAGTTATAAAAACAACAAAGGCTAGCTAGTTGAGTCTCAGCAAGAACCAAGTTAGGATTCTGAGCCTTAGCAGACTCAGAGTCCAAACCAAAGGCCAGGTCTTTTTTTGGTCTTCTCAAAGATAAACCAACTTATTAAAAAAAGCAATACATAACCATTGTTTCCCAAGTTGGAAAAGAAAAACACTTAGATCCTTCAGGTCTTTTCCTCCTTTCCTTCTGCCTCAGATAGATAAATATATAGAGAGATAGAGAAATAGAAGGAGAGAGAGAGAGAAAGAGAGAGAGAGAGAGAGAGAGAGAGCTTTACTCTGCCAACTGCCAGAGACCAACTGACACACACACAGCAACTGTCACTTGAAACTAACACTCTTTCTCATCTCTGTTTGAAACTCCAACTCTTTCTCAAGACAACTTTTCTACTTCTTAACTCTAAACTAATATAACAAGACTTAATTTCTAATATCATCCTTATACTTCCCAAACTACAATTTGGCAGAAAGTCTCAGCCTTTTGCTATCCTATCCCCAAACAGGGTCACAAACAATTGGACATGACTGAACAACAAGCCAAATAGAGGGTCTCACCCAGAATTAGTATAAAGAGACAAAGGTGATACTTTGGGTCATTCACATGTATATGTGGAGAGTTTGGGGAGGTAGGTATATAATGGTATGAGACCTCCAAACCTCAAGACCCTGTGACTTTCCCAACTTTCACATATTGTGGGACAAAGACCATGGGATTATGTGGAAGTCCCTTGTCCTTTATCTTTATTTCCATTAGAAACCCTAGGGTAGTGAGGAATAAAGAAAGGACTAGCTAATCAATGAAGTTCACCTGGCTCTGATGAAGGAGCTATCAGGAAAGGAAACAGGGCTGAGCTCAACAAATGTGCTGTTTGATGCTGCTAAGGACTGAGATATGGGCTATCATGAGTCATGATTCAGCAGCCTGTTGGTTTAGCATATGAGGCTTCTTCTTATACTATTTCCTTGACAATATCAACCTTCTTTTTTTTTCCCCATGGAAAGGCAAATTTAAAATTTTTTGGAAACTAAGCAATCCAATTCTTCAAAACTGGTGGGTCAAAAATGAAATCATAGAAACAATTAAGGATCTCATCAAAGGGAATGAAAATGAGGAGATAACATATCAAATCCAAGGGGATACAACAAAGCAGTACTCAGTAGAAAATTTATATCTCTGAGTGCCTATAGTTTTTTTTTTTACTTTATTTTTTTTATTTAGTCAAGTTAGAACATTATTCTTTGGTTACAAGAATAATATTCTTTCCCTCCCTCCCCTCCCCCACCCTTCCCATAGCCAGCATGCAATTTCACTGGGTATTACATGTGTCCTTGATCAGAACCTATTTCCATGTTGTTGATGTTTGCAGTAGGAGAACATCAATCTTCAATCTCTTGTTCCTGCTTCTTCCAGGAGCATGTATGCAGGCCATTTTATTTAATGCTATGGTTCTCAGTTTTTCACCATTGTGACACAGTGAGATTTTCAGTGAGGGTTCTAAACATCTAAGTTAGCAACATTCTAGGAGATGCAGACATATTCCATTTCCCATCAGTAAGAGTAACCATTTTGTCGAATTCTTAGCAGATTTGAGGCCTGACATTTTGAAGTTTTATTTACTTTTACAAGTTCTACACTTTGTCTACCAAAATCTAGGTAAGTAAAACGTATTAAATAAAATCATGTATAAATGTTCTTTTATGTGAAGTAATGTAATACCCAGAGTTCAAATCCACCCTCAGAAACTTACTCATTGTATGACCTTGTATGACCCTGAGCAAGTCACCTAGCCTCAGTTTCTTTATCTGTAAAATGAGCTGGAGAAGGATTTGGTAAACCATCCAGTGTCTTAGCCAAGAAAACCTCAAAAGGGGAATGAAGTCAGACAAAACTGAAAATGACTGAAAGACAACACTATGACATCCAGAATTTCATGGCACACCCTTTGGGAACCATTGGTTTAGTTTAATAACTGCTTTCCTAAAGCTATGAGGCAACACAGATAGGAAGAGTAAATAAAATCTAGCTTTGACAATGGTTGTTTAATACTTTTCTTACTCAGTCTGAAAGAATTTTTCAACTCCCTCACCTAAAACCAAGCATCCCTTCCTCTGGCTTCTCCTAGAATGTTTATAAATACCATCTCCCATGTTAAATTTAAGATTGTACTGCCTAAGATATCTTCTTCTAACCAGTAGTAAATCTGCTTCAATTCAATTCTTTTTTCTTTTTCTTTTAAAACTAGATTCTATACTTGATTCTGGCGTGTCTTGAGAAATACTCTGTTCCTGTTTCTACCAGGCCGTGTTAAGTAAATATGAATTTTAAACAAACATCTACCCTATTATATGATATCTTACTAAATTCTCTTTTTGCCTTGGTTCTGATGTTATTGACTTGAAACAAGTACAGACATACATAGTATGTAAATGCTGATGGAAAATGAAAGTATATAATATAAAAATACTAGTGGATAGAGATGATAAATCTCTCTTTCCTCTAAGACAGAATTAATAGAGTTGGGAATTAAGATTGGTAAAGACAGAGAGGCATGGCAGTTGTGTATGGAGAGCTTGTCTAGGACTAGAGAACAGGAATAGTTTTAATTTGCAGATATCTTAACTGATAAATCTAAATGGCAGAAACATAAATTTTTTACAGCTTTATGGTGAGTGTCTAGAGGGACTGTGTTGAGATAAATTAGCAAAATAAAGCAAGTGCTTATGTTCCTTGTTTAAGGTGCAATGGTGTTGGTGTTTCCTCATCTACAAATTGCGAATGATTACTGTAATTATAGCTATTATGTGAGGCTATTATAGAGATCAGTTTAACTGATTAAAGGGGAATCCTGTCAAAATCAGTTCTCTCAGAAATATATTTTTCATGTTCTATCACTTAGTGTTATGAACACTCTTTATTCACCTCACAGAAGTTTAACTTGCTAAATTTCTTCAAGAAATTATGCTGAATCTTATTCGGATCATTTTATTTTCTATTCGTTCCATGGGAGATTGTTAGTGAGTGAACCTTACTATGCAGGTTAACTTTCTAGAGAAAGTCCTTCTACCAAAAGTAAACCAGGGTTCATATAGAAATAAATTTGACCTGGATAAAGCACTTGAAAAACTATTGTGGTTTCTCTATCCTTTCCTTGAAGAAATGGGGGATTTGGGCCACAAAATAATGCATACACTATTAGATATCATCATTAAGTCAGTTGGTTTTTGCTTATCTATTTTACTTTTGTACAAATTTCTCTTAGTGAATAGAAATATATTAAAAAGTGGCTGTGATATAAAAAACAAAAGGCATCATAAAATTATAATTGAAAGATAAAGAAAAATTTAGAAACAAATGGGCTTGGTCCAGATGTATGTTCCTGCCATCCCCAAGAACAATAGTACACAGAGGCAAAGGGAAACTTACATGAAAGATAGGTAAGAGATCTGCAAGCCAGACATCGAGGAGTATCAGGAATTTGTCATCGCAAATGATACTGAAAGGAAAAGAAATGTCATTGTTAGAGTCCCATAAGCAAAATAAAAACTAAAGATTAAATAAAAATCACTGAGAAAAAATAACTGAAACCAAAATAATCCAAGCAGAACAGTTGATGTAATTAGTGAGACATCCTAACTCAGACCAGTTGGATCTAACATACTCTAGGTGGTAGCATTGGATTCTCTGTCTTGCATTTGCAGGGTATTTAATTTTCTGCTCCAGTGCATCCTTGAAAATAAGATTGCCACAAATCTCTCATGACATAGCAGTGTATACAAATCAGCGAATGAAATAAGTGACAGTAAATTTTTATATTCAGTCAACAAGAACCACCTTCCATTTCCATGTCCTTAGCATTCTACATTCCTTATTCTATCATAGTTAGCTTCTAAAAACTGGCAAAAGCTAAACTTGTCCTTTTAAAAAAAGGCTGGATCATAGATTCTCTAAATGTTCTTCTTTACCTTCCTTTCCAGAGTAAGACAGGATTTACTTTCACTTTTAGAAAAGATCATTCTTTTTCATCTTTAAAATTTTAAGTATATATGGGAAAATACATATGGTAGTCACAAAATTTTACTTTTAGTTTTGTTTTAAGATATATAAGCCTGGAATTCTTTCAGTTAATAGTCAAAGATGCTTGTTACTTTAAAATATTCAGTTATCAATTCTCAAGATATCTGAAAGAACGATCCTCCAAAAGGGAATAGATCATAGATTATTCTTTAATCAAAACAACAACAACAATGTAAACTTGGAAGATATTAGCAAAAAGAAATTGTATATTCCCACTTTGATACCTTTCATGCCTTTTTAATGATGACCAATACGCAGCACCAAGAGCATCCTTGATTTAAAAAAAATGGGTAGAGAACAAGCAGGCTTTCATGAATAATTTTCTACAAAAAAAACCCCATACCGTATGGTCATATAATTAAAAGAGATATACATAATATAAAATTCTTCTGGATCTATAGCTTATTGATTTTAAAAGAAACATTTAACTCACTAGTGCAAACTGAAACTTTGAAGGCTCTCCTTAGAGAGGGTACACACACAAAAAAAACAGGAACTGAAGGTGTTATTACACAGATAACTAGCTAAATGGATATACATGTTTCTTAAGTGTTACTTGGTTTCACATAAAATCTCCTATGAGAGGTTTCTTTTCCAATGATTAGGTTATTCAAACAATCTCTTGCAGATCACATTATTACTGTACTAAGTATGAATCTGACCATCTCTAATAGAAAAACAAAGTGAATGAAAAATGCATATTGCTCAGATTATGAATTTGGAGTCAGAAGATTTGGGTGAGCATTTAGGTTCTTCCCTTTCAATCTTTCAACCTTGGACAAGCACTAAACCTTTCTGATTCTTCATTTCCTCAGTGAAGAGAGTTTGATGGAAATAACCTCAAAGATACTTACCAGTTCTAGATATGAGGTCGCATAATCTTGTAACATGCGTATGAATAGGCAGTCTATCATATTAGTCCATTAGTATGTGTATCTTCGACCAGAGCTGAATAGAGAGGATAAGTTGAATCTAAAATTAAGTAGGAGGCAGAAATCAATCTGGGTTATAAATTGTGCAGTGCTTTCAAGGATTCTAAACTGTTTACTGATGGAAAAAATCCATGTCTTATATCAATAATATTTTGGTGATGCTGTATGGCAACAAACCATGGAACATCATCATCTTAGGAGAGTTGATATTATAGATAACTTGAATGACAATGAAAAAGTTATTTGTTGTTCTTCTTCAGATGTGTCAAATTTTTCATGATCCCATAGATATTGTCCATGTTTTCCTGGCAAAGATACAAAAGGGGTTTGTCATTTCCTTCTCCAGTGGATTAAAGGAAAAAGAAGTTGAGTGATTTACCCAGGGTCATATAGATGGTAAATATCTGAGGCTAGATTTAATTCAGGTTTTCCTGACTCTAGGTCTAGCACTTTATCCACTAAGCCATCTAGCACCTCAATAGAGATAGCATATTATAACTACTTGCATGTGAAAAGTGGCATAAAATGTACTGTTGAGGATACTAGTAAAGGAGGTCAACTATAAACATGTCAAATAGATGAATATGTCTTCAATCCTGCACAACAAAACCATCGAGGAACTGAAAAAAAAAACCCAGAAAACAAAAGGGAAGTGAAATGTATTTTGAGTAGCTCCTCTCTTATTTTTTTTTTTTTACTTTTAAACATCATTTTATTAGGTCATTTCCAAACATTATTCACTGGAAACAAAGATCATTTTCTTTTCCTCCCCCCCTCCCACCACCTCTCCCATAGTCGACACGCGATTCTACTGGGTATCACATGTGTTCTTGATTCAAACCCATTTCCATGTTGTTGGTATTTGCATTAGAGTGTTCATTTAGAGTCTCTCCTCAGTCATATCCCCTCAACCCTTGTAGTCAAGCAGTTGCTTTTCATCAGTGTTTTTACTCCCACAGTTTATCCTCTGCTTGTGAATAGTGTTTTTTAGATCCCTGCAGATTGTTCAGGGACATTGCATTGACTCTAATGGAGAAGTCCATTATGTTCAATCATACCACAGTGTATCAGTCTCTGTGTACAATGTTTTCCTGGTTCTGCTCCTTTCGCTCTGCATCACTTCCTGGAGGTTGTTCCAGTCTCCATGGAACTCCTCCACTTTATTATTCCTTTTAGCACAATAGTATTCCATCACCAACAAATACCACAATTTGTTCAGCCATTCCCCAATTGAAGGGCATCCACTCATTTTCCAATTTTTGGCCACCACAAAGAGTGCAGCTATGAATATTCTTGTATAAGTCTTTTTCCTTATTATCTCTTTGGGGTACAAACCCAGCAGTGCTATGGCTGGATCAAAGGGCAGACAGTCTTTTATTGCCCTTTGGGCATAAGTAGCTCCTTTCTTAAAGATTTATGGGAAACATGGACAAAATTTATATACTATAAGAAGGACTGTATCGGTAGAGGTGCAGGTGATAGTCACACTAATGAAATTATTAATAACTAATAATTATCTGAATCCTATTTGAAGGTCCTATCTATAGAATTTCAAAATCAATCAGAGAACATGAAAAACTCCATTTCAGAAGAAATTGAAAAGTCATGAAAAAATTCCCAAACAAAAAAATCAAGATCAGAAATACTTATAAGTGAATTCTATTAAAAAGTCAGTGATATTAATTCTAATATTATATAGAATATTTGTAAAAATAAAGAAATGGAATATCCTACCATATTCCTTTAAGGAAATAAATATAATCCTGATACCTAAACTAAGAAGAGATTAAGAAATCTATAAACCAAGGGCTACTTATATGGTATCCATTATATACACATAGCTACATACATATATACATATACATACATGTGTGTATGTGTAGACACACACACACATATATACTGTTCTAAGAAAGGGTACATAGACTCCACCAGATTGCGAAAGGGTCCATGATGCAAAAAGGTAAGAATTGTTGCTATAAATCAGAATTTCTACTATATATTAATGGAAAAATATTGAAAAAAATACTAGCAAAGAAGCTACATCAACATTTTCTGATCCTTAATTCATGAGTCCTTCTTTCCTTTAAAATCATTTTGTATTTCTCTGAATACTTTGTACTTACTAATCTCTGTACATACTAAAGCTTGCAACAGCAAGTAAGCTACTAGAGAGTGGAACTCCATTTATGGTGTTTGTATCTGTAGCAACTAGCCCAGTATTTTGAATCTTAATAAGTACTAAAGAAATGTTTGCTTAATTAAGTTGAATTGAAGTGTTCTAGCAAAGACTAGACAACCACTGCTAAGAATGGTATTGATTAAGCAGGGTTCTTAACCTGGGAGGACAATGAATATTTTGATAACTTCATTTCAATATAATTGATGTTCTTCGGAATCTCATATTTTTATTTTGTGCATTTAAAATTGTTATTCTGAAAAAGGATCAACAGGCTTCAGCAGCCTGCTAAAGGTATCCATGAAACAGAAAAAGTTAAGAACACCCGTAGAGGAATTTAATTCAGATGTTGGTCAGAATGGGTTTGGGAGTAGATGACTTTACAGATCCCCTCTCATTCAAATTCTATGATTGTGATTCTATGATATTGTAACTTTGCTTATGCTAACAATCTTAGTAAAGGGTAATGCTACCATGAACACTGAATTGTGTTTGACCCTTCCCTCCAGAGAAGAGCAGTGGTATCCATGGTACAGTTTAGCAGAGCCTTTCAAACATTTGTTTTTTGTTGTTTTAGTCTACCAGCTGCTGCTGCTTTTATATATAATGCTTACTATGTGTCAGGGACTGTGCTAAGTGGTTTATACCTATTATCTTATCTAGGCTCTCAATAATCTTGGGAGATAAATGCTATGATTATCCTCTTTTTACATTTGAGGAAACGGAGTCAAACAGGTTTCCTGACTTGTTTAGGATCACACATATAGTAAATATCAGAGGCAGGATTTAAACTCAGCTCTTCTCGACTCCAGGCCCAACGCTCTGTCCACTGGTCCACCTAGATGCACTGCACCTCAAATTATTATTTTACTTTAAAAATCATACAGTTATCTTCCAAAGCCCTAATTTAGTATATCAATGGGCCATTGAAGTGACCCTAGATTTTTGAAGGCTATGCCAATGGAATGCTATTCCTGGCTGGTCCTATCAATAACTGGAAGCCTATATTTGGAGCCCAGACTATCTGCCTGAATCCAAGGACCATCCGAGCTAAGTTCATCAACTATTGAGTCAGAAGGGTAACATTTAGTAGTAGCCTTTAGTTGATGGATTGTGTGTGTCTGGGCCCATTGAAGCTCACTAAACTCTTTAGTAAAGTGTGGAGAGGTTGCAATCTGCATTCACAGAGGGAGCAATTGTCTCTGAAAAGTGAGGTCACAGATCCTCGAAGTATTAAAATCATCCTTCTGGAATTTCCCCTTCTACTACCAACATCCTATTTGGAGGAGAAAGAGTTCATAAAAGAGGAAAATTTCAGGTACATTTGTTAGCAAAATCATGCAGTATGTTACGATGGAAAGAATACTTAGACTATGAGTCAAAAGATCTTGGTTCAAGTCTCAGTTCTGCCACTTATGAATCCTGTTGTCCAGATAGAGATTCTTGGATGTAATGGATCGTACAGAGCCCAAGGGTTCAAACAAAAAGTCATTTTACCTGCCCCACCTTCCCTGCCAAATCCCCTATATTCTAATACTCCCTGGTAGGATTAGTTCTCAATATGGTTAAAAGCTGTTCAGGAAGAGAAAAACAGATACAAGTTGTGGTTGAGAAAATTAAAATTGGTCTGTAGAATCTCAGGAGCTTCCCATCAGATTTCCAAAACTTCTTTTATACCCTTCTTGCCTAAAGGATCCACAGCTGGGATAAATACAGGTAACTTATACTGTCTCAGATATATATCATAACTTCCTTGCTTACAACAATTTGGACTAGTGTTGTGGAAGTATGGTAGATTAACTCACATCTTCCCAGGTACACCCGTACTCCAGACCCATCACAACTTTGATGAAGAAAAAGTTAATTAAACTCTCTGAAGCTGGGTAACCTTATATTTAAAATGAGGGGTTTGGAGTAGATAATCTTTGAAATCCTTTGTATCCTTGAAAGTTTAAAGATGATGCCTTTTTAAATGTCTTAAGGAATTTAAATGGGTGGAAATGACCTAAAGAAATGAAGAAGAAATAAGATTTCAGTCAATCAGCTAATAACTATTGATAGCTTGCTAGTTTAACAGTATGCTAAGGAAGAAAATTCAAACTTAGTCTTTATTCTCATGAATTGCTTATAATCTGGCAGTGATCAAATCAATACATGAAAGAATAAGAAAGTCTGAACTCTGTAGGTGCTCAAAATATGTGTTGAATTGAAGAAAGGTTGAGGATTGGGCCTGGGAATATAATTTGGTGATCAAAATGTTTTTTGGAAACCTTTGCAAGAAGAATTTTGGTGTAGTGTTTGAGGTAGAAACTTTATTGATAAGTGGATTCAGAAGTAAATACAACTGAGTATCCTTTGAAAAACTGTGTCTTCTTTTCTTTGACAAACTGTAGTTAAAGGGAAGATACATAAAATAATTTTTTGAAGATGGCAACAAGGATAAGGGAAAATCTTTGGGGTATTTCTGTTTTGTTTTGTTTTGTTTTGTTTTTAAGGATAGGGACAATAACTGTAGTTGTAAATAGGGGAGAAGTCGGAGAGAGAAAAAAGGAAGCAGAATGAAAAAGACTAAAAAGTTAAAAAAGAGAGTTCTTGGAGAAGCAAGATCCCAGAGGTAATGGGAACATATTGGATCAAAAATATAGGTGAAAGGGAAAGTCTTTGCAAGAGTCAAGGAAAAGAGAGCAGGTGAAGATAGAAAGACATTTTGAGGGAGGAGGAGGGAAGCTAAAGGAGATCATGTTGAATGATTTTGAATTTTAATAAAGGAGAGGGAGGTTATCTGCTGAGAGGGAAAAAAGCATAACTAAAATGTTGAATTTGGAGAAAGGGAAAAAAGTCTTTTAAAAGCTATTTTAGTGAATATGGCAAAGTATCACCAAGACTTGAATACAATGAAGATCCAGCTGAATTTGCAGTAGCCCCAGTCAGCATGGTTATATGAATTTCACCAGCAACTTTAAAAAGCTCTCAAGCAAAAGAAAAGGGAGCAGATTTTATGGATTACCAAATACTAGAGATTAACAAAACAAGTGCTTTGGAACCACCATGGTTATTGATTGTGAAATGAACAAGAAACCATAAAAAGACAGTGAGAAGAGGCAGTCAGATGGAGAACAGAGAGAGCAGAATCAGAAAATAAGACCCAGAGAAAAGAAAATATACAGGAGGCAAAGGTTATGCTACAGAGAGGGTAAGAAGAATTTTCTGAGAAAAGACTTCCAGATATTGCAATTAGGATACAATTGCTTATTTTGAAGAATGGTTTCAATTGAATGATTGTCAGAAATCATATTTCAAAGAGTGAGGCTTCCCGATCCAGCGAGAAGCCTCAAGGTAGGAAGATAGAGGAAGGATAGAAGTTTTGGATGCCGTGAGGGGGATGGCAGAACCAAGTTAGAGATATGAGGTGGCAGGAATGAGTCAGAAATCCAGGCCTAATTAATTATCAAGGAGCCACAGCAAAAACTCCAATCAGTGGACTACTCAGAAGACTTATACCCGTCCAAAGATCCAAATTTAATACCACACAGGTCAGAGACACGATAGAGAGAAGAAAGTGCCTGGCCAAAGGCCAGGTCCCAGGTGAGAGAGGTAAATAAGGAAAGGAATCAAAGATGGAGCTTGGCCAGAGGCCAAGCTCCTGCAAGAACAGGCATCAGTAAGAGCTGAGATCCAAGAGAAAGAGAGGCGGAGCTTGCTGTGGCGCTGTATTTAATCTCTTTGATATGCAAATATACACAATACATAGGGATGCTTATCATTGGTCAATGACAAGGTATAGGTGTGGTTTCTCTTAGCCAGGTGAACACAAAGAAACCTGTTTTCCCACCTAACCTGGGGGAAGCTGGGGTCAAGGGTCAGAGGCTTTCCCAGCCATGCATAAGACTGAGCATGCTCTCTTCTAAGCCACTCTGTACATACTGTTTCCCTTGCCCATAGCTAGGGGTGGACTGCTACAAAGAGTTAAGAAGAAACTGAGAGAAGTATTAATAGCTTTCTCAAAGAACTTAGCTAAAAAAGAGGAGGAATAACAGGATGATAATCAGCAGAAATGATCAAAGTATGGATTTTTTAAATGATAGTGAGAAGTGGGCATGTTTTCAGTATGAAGGAAAAAGCCAATTGACAGAGAGAGGAAATTGTGACAGTGGCAGCCATCTGATGGAGAGGAGGAAATAGTTGGAGTTCAGTGGCAGATGAGGCATGAAATGAGGAAGAAAGAGTAGGAAACAACAAATGCCCTTTATTTCATTAGTGAGGTAGGAACCAAGGACTTCAGCAGAAATGCTCAAGTTAGATAGTGGCATGGGAGACTTAAAGAGAGAGGAAAGGGTTTGAAGTAACTTCTGGTTAAGTGTACAGGGAATCACTTAAGGAGTAATAGTAGAATTGTCTTGCTTTAATTAGAGAACCTAGATGAGATTAGCTAAAATAATTATATAGTGGACCCAGTCAGTATGGCTTCATGATTTCTTCCAGTTCTACTGAACAGTATGTAAGTAGAAATAATGAAAGTGGATGCTGAGACTAATCCAGGCTTTGTATTTGGCAAGGTGTGATCAATAGAAGAAGGGTAGTGATAGAAACATTGTCATTAGGCCAGGTTTGTAATCATAACTGTGAATGTGACTGGGATAAACACATCCAAAAAAATAGATGAGGAGGGCAGAATGGATTAGAAACTGGAATCCAACAGTATATTATTTACAAGAGAAACACTTGAAGCAGAAAGACCCTCACAAAGTTAAAATAAGGGGCTGGAGCAGAATGTTTTATGAACTGAGGTTAAAAACGAGGAGTAGAAATCCTGACCTCAGACCAAGCAAAAAAAAAATAGACCTAATTAAAAAAATAACCAGAGAAGCACATTTTAATAAAGGAAACAGATAATAAATTAGTATTAATTCACACCATATATACACCAAATGGCATAGTATATATTTTTGAAGGAAAAGTTAAATCAGTAATAGGAGGAAACAGCAAAACCATTCTAGTGGAGGAACCTTAATTTTATTCTCTCAGAACATTCAATCTAACAAATAAATAAGAAAGAAGTTAATGAGAGGAATACAATTTGATGAAAATCAGATATGAGAAGCTCTGGAAAATACTGAAAGGAAATAGAAAGGAGTAAACCTATTCTCAACTGTGTGTGGCACCTTTACAACAATTGACCATATATTGGGGCATAAAAAAACTCACAAATGCAGAAAAATAGAACTATTAAATGCATCCTTTTCTTACTGTAATTCAAGGAGGGAGCAACTTCTCACTGAATGCTAAACTATGAAGTGAGTAGAATAGGAAAAGATTTAAGACTTAAAATTATGAAGCAAGCATTCCACAAGGCAGAGTGAAAGTGATAGGAAGATCTGAAACTGAGACATTGAAGGCATAGGGTTGTGAAGGATAAGAATGAAGGAGTAGACAGCTGAGTTGGGGTTGAAGAGGGTGGTATGGTATCCTAGTGATGGGGAAAATATAAAGGGTGGGAAGGGGTTAGAATATGCTAACAATTGGGGGAACAGATGCAGTTAGGACAGCAATGAATTCTATTGATAAAGTAGGTGATTGGAAGACTCTAGACAAACAATTCATGTTGATTTATCCCTCGATTCTACCATGTTTCTGTGAATTGGAACAAGACTGGCAGTACTTTGGCTCTAGTCTTCTCTTGGTGGAAAGTCCAGAGAAGAAGCAAAAGGTGATTTGTCTTAGTTGGGAAGCCACTTATTGAGTAGTACTTAGCTGAGTTGTGCTGAGGCTAGAGGTGTTTTACTGGTATTATTGTAATGCCCTTGCCATTCAACATCATAGGTCATATGAGGATATCTGCCAAGCGTTTGACAGACTGATTCCCCTTGGCTCATCCTCTTCATGGATGTATTATAGTCATTGAGATATGTCTGCATCTTCCAAACATATCTCTTGTCTCCTATGCCCCAATTTACTAGCTTCTCCCACCCCTAAAGTGCTCTCTAAATCATTGTTAATATTTTAGAATAATAATACTAACTAGAATTTATATAGTGTTAAGATTTGCAATATGTTTTACAAATAACTCATTTGATCCTACAACAACCCTGGGAGGTAGGTACTATTATATCCCCATTTCATAGACAAGGAAATTGAAGTAGACAGATGTTAGATGACTTACCCAGGATTACACAGCTAGTAAGTCAGGTCTTCCTTATTCCAGATTCAATACTCAATCAACTACCCCAAATAATTGCCTAGGAAAACATTTACTTAAGAAGGTAAACAAAACATAGTTCAAAGGGAACAGAGAGGAAAAAGGCATTTATTTTTTGCTAGTTATTGTGCTAAGCACTTTATAAATATTATTTCATTTGATTCTCATAACAACCCTGAGAGGCAGGTGTTGTTATTATCCTTATTTTGCAATTGAGGAAACTGAGGAAAACAGAAGGTAAGTGACTTGCCCATTGTTACATAGATAGTAGATGTTTGGGTCCAAATTTGAACTCATGTCTTCCAGTCCCATTGCTCTATCTACTGTGCACTCTAACATATACATACTATATGTACTACCTAATTCCAAGTATTCCTTTCATACATTGTTAGACTATTGCCCTTCCAATCCCTAGATCAAAGCCCCAAAGAACCTGAAATTCAGTTTCATCACTCTTAGTCAGAAGAGGCAAGAACTTTTATTTAGCCCATCAAGATGGGCTAGCTTTTCAGCTGATGAGATGCAGGAGTTATAGTGCCTTAGAGAAAGGGGAATTCTCTTCTCTGGTTAAAATATATTGAAAGAAATAGGGTAGCACTAGATGTTGGAAATTTTTTCATGTGGGTGCATTTCCCCTTCCAGAGTCCAGATTGTGTATTCATTTTGTATTATGATGCATACACTTAATTCATCTTTGACCCTTTAATACCAGACAACTCTGAGTGTGTTTTCCTCATGAGACTCAAGATGCCTAGACATCACAGTCCCACAAAGTCAGAAAGAGCAGGGTGAAACCTAGGTTGCCCATAGCTTACTGCCAGTTTCTGCCTTCACATTCCATAGAATGGAAGCTTCTAGAGGATCAGCAATTGTTCATTTTTGTCTTTGTATTTCCAGTGCCTAACTCAATGCCCGGTTCATATGAGATACCAAGGAGTTTTTATTTATTGCTTAATGGATTCAAAATGAGACTCTTTTAAAACGCACTATCTCAGTTTTCTCTGTCATCTGCATAGCCACAGGCATGCTTCTAGGTCATGCTCATCCCCAGCTCTTTATTAGAAGAGCAAATGCTATGCCATTATTATTACATATCATGATTATTATGGCAATAGTAATTAGAAGAGGCAGACCATAAAACAGATGCTGAAGTCACCGAGGAAGGCAAAATAACATCCTTGTAGTAGGTAGATGATTTGCAGAAGGATGGGGGAGAGCAGGGCATCACTATGATTGGATAAAATGAGCACCCATCTTTTTAGCTATGACTCCCTGGAAATAGTGCCTCTGCCTTCATTCTCTTTTCTATAAATGGCTCTAATGCTGGGAAATTCAGGTCTGTGGTGTGACAGTTTGGATCAGGGCAGATCATTTGAAACCTTGTCAGTGGAATCACTTTGATATTCCACCCAAGTGTAAGGTGGGCTCTGAATAAACCAGTTCTGCCTCTGCCATGCTAGAACAGGGATGTCGGAGGCTTGTTTCATTTCTATTTGAATTATCTTCCACTGCCCCTTTTGTGCAGATTGTTGAAGGAGGCAAGAAGAATAGGAGGTGCATGTGCATTGGGAGCATATATGTTGTTCATGCTCCCCACAGCACAGTGGGGAGCACTGGAAGCCCTTGCTCTGCAGTGCAGCTCACAACCAGGCCTTTGTTGTGCTCTTACAGGGGCTATTTATACATTTGGGTTTTCATCTCGGTCCTGCCTCCTCTGCTGGTGACATTCCAGCTCCACCAGAGTAGTGTTTAAAAAAGAAAGCAGTAATTATTAACTGTACACCCAAATGTAAGGATCAGAATTAATTCCCAACAAAAGCCCGCACATATGGAAGCTTCTTTCTCCTGATCAAATGATTATCTGGAAGCATCTTCCATTTCTGACCAAAGTAAGGGTCTTTCTTGACATGATTCAGATCACTTTCTGATTTCTTAGGGATGGCAGCTCTAAATGGTCATATTATGTCATCTTTGTTCTCCCTTTTCTACCGCGACCCCCCCCCCCCCATAACAACAACAAAAACAAATCGAAGCAGAGATAGATTGAGAAGCTCCTTTTGTAAAATGACCTCTCTCTCTCTTCTCTCTACTCTGGCTAGCTCCAGACAAAGTGGTTTGGCAATAATACAGGAGCCAGAAGTCCTTCCTTATTAATTACAATAATAATAATAACAATAAATGGCATTTATCTAGTGCTTTAACATTTGCAAAGCATTTGACAAATATTTCATTTGATCCTAATAATAAATCTGGGAGGTAGGTGCTATTATTATCCCCATTTTTCAGTTGGAGAAATGGAGTCAGACAGAGGTTAAGTGACTTAACTGGAGTCACATAGTCATCAAGAAAAAAAAATTGCATTACTTAAGCACAATAAACATTTTTAAGAGGCTAAGATTAGAAATACTTTTAAAACAGGAGGATGACCAGAAAAACATGGAAAAATTCTCTGAATAATGATCAAAATGGGCCTGTACTTCGAATAATGAACCATTTAAACTTTCTGTGTCTTGGCAAATCACTTTATCTCTCTCAGCCCCTGATTTGTCATCTATAAAATGATGGAGGTGAACTCCATGCTTCTTCCCAGCTTAAAAGGTCTAAGATTCAAGGATACTTTCTTCATTTTCTCCACTTCAGCTGCAGATGGTCTATTTATTTCATCCTGTTTAGGCTGCTGAGACTAATTAGAGGGAAGAGTTTAGTTTGCATCTCGTTTCTTTTTAGAAAGGTTTTATTGATATATTTATTTTTTTTTTAACATTTCTGACACTTCCCATTGATTCCCTCTGGCCTCATCTTCACAACAGGGAAGAAATCAATTCAATACCACTACTTGACGTATATGTGCTTAATTCTTCACCTTGTAATCTATCCCCTCTCCACCAAGAGAAGGGTAGGGAGGCATGCTTTGGCATCAGCTTAATGGAGTCCTGATTAGTTATTGTTCTGATAAGAGTTCTGATGTCATCTTCATCAAGCACAACACCAAGAACAATAGCTAACAGTTTTACAGTGCTTTAAGATTTACATAGCACTTTCTAAATATTGTCACATTTTATCTCCACAACAACCCTGGGAGATAAGTGCTACTATTATTCCCATTTTGTAGATAAGACACAAAGTAGTTAAGTTACTTGTTATGGGGTGGTGTGGAGGAAGTATCTAAGGCCAGAGTTGAACTAAGGTCTTCTTGCCTCTAGGCCTGGCACTCCATCCATCATACCATTAGTTTGCATAGTTGACACTCTTCAACAGGTAGGAATATTTGGATCAATTCCTTTTACTTCTTTGTTCCCTTTTCCAAAGGCCAAAAGAGGAGACAGCAGTTATATAGGACATCTCTACACATTAAAATTAAAAGCCAATATTTAACCTTTTCCTTTCTCAGGCAAGAAGAGTCAGCTTTCCACACTATACTTAAAAACTAAAGAAGCATATCACGATCCCATTCAATCCTCCTCCCTTTAGATTTTAGCTAGAATCTACTTGCTAGTTTTAACATGAAATTTAATTCAATGCTTGACTTTTCTGAAGCTTTTTGCTGCTTGAGATGACATGAACTATCTGAAACTGTAAAAACTATTAATCTATTTTGTTCTTATATTGCCTTTATTTCCAAGTACATCCCTCCCTCCTCTGTCTCTACCTGGTGCATCATCCCTTGTAAAAATGAATAAAAAGTGGAGGAAAAAATCAGCTCAGTAGAAGCAAGTAACACATCAATCAAGTTTCATAGTAAAGGCAATATTGCACACCCATAGTCTCCCACCTTTGCAAAGAAAAGAGTTATATTTTAGCAACTTCTCCAGGGAAAAGCTTCTTGGTCATTATAATTGAGCAGTATTCAGTTACATTTTCCTCCTTTTCATTCATACTGTTGTCCTCACATCTATCGTTTTCCCGGTTTGGTTTACTTCATTCTGTATCAATTCATGTTAGACTCCTCTGAGTCCTTCATGTTTGTCATTTATGTATAACAATATTCTATCATATTTATATATCACAATTGTTTATTCTCCAATGATAGCACTTAATCTTATTTCTAGTTCTTTGGTACCACAAACAAATTATTATTGTGAATTTCTTGGTATATATAGAACTTTTCTTTCCATCTTAAACTTCCTGGATGTGTGTGTGTGTGTGTGTGTGTGTGTGTGTGTAAATATATGTTAAGCAATGGGATCTTTGAGCCAAAAGACATAGATACATTAGTAACTTTTGAAAGCCACAATCGCAGAATGCTTTTTAGAATGGTTAGACCAAATTTTAGCTCCACCAACAATGCATTGGTGTATCTACCAGAATATTTGAAGTGTTCTAGGAGGACTAGTACCTTTGGTTTGAGGATTTACCAAGTCTTTTTCAGGACTGTTCATCCATCTTAGGTGCCAACATTTCACCTAATTCTTACTTGTGACTCCAAGAAGCTGTAGAATGAAGAGCCATACCTTGGTAAAAATCATTCTTGCAGATGGACTAAACCAGATTGAGGATAACTAACAAGCCTCAAACCCATTAGCTGATTCAAACTCATAGCATGTGAAGACTTCCCCTTTCAGAATGGGAAAATGAGAATAATCTGTTCCAATAGTCACGAAGCAGCTGGAGCAGGTATTACAGAGCACTTAGAGCTTGTTCAGACATTGAAGAAACCCAGGTCTGCATCCTGGGCCATCAAAAGTCATCCTGACTTGTTTTGCCATTGGAAACATCAATGATTCTGGACTGACTTGTACAGAAACAACTAGCAGGCCAATTTAACTTAAAGAATAAAATGTTTCCTTGTTAGAGAGTAGCTAGGCACTAGAGTGGATAGAATGCTAGACCTAGGGTCAGGAAGACTTGAGTTCATATAAAGCCTCAAAAACATTTACTAGCTGTGTGAGGCTAAGTAAATTGTTTAATGTCTGTATCAGTTTCCTCAGTTATAAAATGGAGATTATAATAGCACCTACCTTCCAGAGCAAGAATTAAATAAAATAATATTCATAAAGTGAATAGCCCAGTGCTTGGCACTTAGTAGGCATTTAATAAATGTTTATTCCCTTCTCTTTTCCCTCTCCCCCACTCCATACAGGAAGATGATGTTACTAGCCTCCTTTAGGTGTAGGGTATTTGTTGTGAGTTGTTTTTTTGAAGAAATAGTATTAGATTTTTTCTA
This sequence comes from Monodelphis domestica, assembly GCF_027887165.1. Lineage (NCBI taxonomy): Eukaryota > Metazoa > Chordata > Mammalia > Didelphimorphia > Didelphidae > Monodelphis > Monodelphis domestica. Next base: position 298,762,238 of record NC_077230.1, read on the forward strand.
GTCTATACATTCTCTAGCATTTATACTTGGCAAAGATCTTCTACAACAGGGATCCCATCTGCCTTTCTTGTCTCATTTTACATTACTTCTCTTCCAGAACATTCTATTCTGGTTAAATTGATCTGCTAGTTGTTTCTGTACAAGACATTTCATGTCTGTCTCTAGACCTTTGCAAAAATGGTACCCCATGTCCAAAATGGATTTCTTCCTTATTTCTAATTTCCACGGTTATTAATAATCCCTTTCTCTCTTGAAAGCACTTTGTATATGATTTGTATTTACTTGTTTATATGCATGTTTTAATCCTCCAGTAAAATATAAGTTTCTTTAAATTCAATTAAGATTAGAGAAACTTTGCCTTCAATCATTGTCAATATAAATAGCTCTCCCAGGTGTACTGGATGTGAAATTATTTTTCTTGGGTATGCCCTCTAAAGCTATAGGAAGTCATTTAACGCAACAGAGGGTTTATATCAGAAAGTCAAAATCTGAATTTTGGTAAAATGCTTCCTAGCACTGCTGGGAAGGAAAGGGCAATAATAGCATTGCCATTTAGCTAGCTAAGTTACAGAGGCCTTTCCTTGTCACCATTTTGCACCATTTTAAAGTCCTTTAAAGAAAAACAGTCTTAAAATGCCATGTCTGACATAACACTGTCAGTTTCATCCTAAGAATGTGAAAGCATTACCTTCAGGCACTCATATCTACAGAGCTGTTTATAGCCTGGCACATAGCTCAGTTGGGCTCAGTCTTTCTCCAGGACAGTACAGACCACAACCCTGCCGTTTGTTAGCAATACATCAAAATGTCAGCCTCATTCCATGCACTCCCCCACCTTCAATCTCCTTCTCTGTTTAGAGTAACTGCTTGTCATAGTCACTGCAATATTCTGCCTGTGGTTGGCAAGAGATGGGGCTATGACCCAAGACAAAGTAGCATGGAAACTTTCTAATAAGTGAACCAACCGTCTTGGGTTCTGTTCCTGGACCTCAAGTGGCTCTAGAAGTCGGGACCTGAAGATCTGCCTCTGTTTTAGAAATTTTATGCAGACAACTCAGGATGAATTCAGGATTATAACCCAGATTGTTGGAAGGTTTATAGACCACTTACTCCTCCTCTCACGCCCTATAGTCCAAACCAAGCTGGTCTTCTTACTGTCTCTCCTACACAGCACCCCATCTCTCCTTTCCATCTATGTTCTGTGCCTTTGTGCCATTTATCTTTCATGCCTTAGGAATGCATTCTCTCATCACCTCCACTTCTTTGAATTCCTACTTTCTTAAAAGGCTCAACTCAGGTGCCACTTTCTATGTGATTCTCTCAGGTGCTCCTACTTTCCTGCACACCCCACCCCCATATGTATATACAGCTATCCCTCACTATATCACTGTTAACTTACTGCAGCTTCACTGTATCATGGGTTTAAAAAAAACTAATTCTATATCAGTTTTTGCTATATCGAGGGATTTTGCAGATGAATACTATACTGTACACAATGGAAATGCTGTACACTACCACTTGAGTATGTCTGATTGTACACAGTACACTATTGGCTGAAAGGTGACCAACCACAGCGTTGTGTTCTGTATCCTAGATACTGATTGGCTCAGTGTTTATAAGCTTGTAGAAAAGGTTAATAAGAGTATGGAAAAGGTTTATAAGAGAGTGGGAAGGGTTTATAAAGCCTTAAAATAAATATAAATAATAAAATAGATATAATGCTGCTACTTTGCAGATTTTCATCTACTGCAAGGGTCTCTGGATTGTAACTCTTATGATAGGTGAGGGATCAATGTATCTCAAAACTCCATTAGGTTCTCCTAGAGCAAAACATATCAATGGACCTAGACTAGCCAATCTGGAATCTATAGGCTTCTTTAAGAAAGCTCAATTTAGGAAAATGAATGGATGTCCTTCAATTGGGGAATGGCTAAACAAACTATGGTATCTATTGGTGATGGAATACTATTGTGCTCAAAGGAATAATGAACTGGAGGAATATCATGTGAACTTGAATGACCTCCAGGAACTGATGCAGAAAGGAGTAGAACCAGGAGAACCTTATACACAGAGATGGATATACTGTGGCAAATTGAACGTAATAAACTTCTCTACTAGCAACAATGCAATAATCCAGGACAATTCTGAGGGACTTATGAGAAAGAACACTATCCACATCCAGAGAAAGAACTATGGGAGCAGAAACACAGAAGAAAAACAACTGCTTGATAACATGGGTTGATGGGGATATGATTGAGGACATAGGCTCTAAATGATCACTCTAGTGCAAATATTAATAATATGAAAATCAATCTTGATCAATGACACATGTAAACCCCAGTGGAACTGTTCATTGGCTATGGGAGGGAGGTGGGGTTAGGGGAGGGAAAGAACATGAACCATGTAACCATGGAAAAATATTCTAAATCAATTAATTAAATAAAAAATTTCAAATAAAAAAAAGAAAGATCAATTTAAGAAATATTCTTGTTTTTCCAGGTCCAGAACCAAGATGACAGAGTAGAAGCAGGGATGCTGAAAACCACCATGAGAATACTCTCCAGCCAATCTTAAAATAATTCCACAAAGTGAATATAGGAGTTAAAGAACCAACAAGGAATGGAGTGAAGCAACTTTCAAGAAGAAAAGAAATATTCTTAGGATTTCAGACCTAGGGTCAGATCCCTTCAAGTATACAATAGTGTAAACTACTCTGCATATACTTATGTATGTACATGCTGTCTTTTCCGGCTATACTTTACATTTCTTGAACTGTTTCAGCTTTGCCTTTGTATTCCTTGCACCTGGCACAGTAACTGGAGTATAGAAAGTGCTTGTTGATTGATTGACTGAATGATTAATCAGGAAGATGTAGAAGAATGACCATCTAGGATTGAACTGTCAGAGATGGTGGCAATTGATATGAAAGGCAGGTAATTGCAAAAGAGTATAAGTTATGTCCATTTGGGGACAGCTAGGTAGAACAGTGGATAGGATGCCAGGTCTGGAATTGGGGAGACCTTAGTTTTAAAGTGGCTTCAGACGTGTTCTAGCTATATGACCCTGGACAAGTCACTTTACCTTAATTGCCTAGGCCTTGCCACTTTTCTGTCTTAGAATTAGTACTAAGACAAAAGGTAAGGGGGAAAAAGTTATATCTGTTTGCTCTACTCTCTGTAGCTATCATTATAGGTCCCCTAAACTAGCTTTGTATTGCCTAACTCCAAGTTATCAACACTATCATTTATCCTTTGTTTTGAAGAAGGTCAGGGCCATTAAAGTGTGATGTCTTGACTTGCAAGTGAATTAGATTAAAGGTCGAGTTGCACAAAGTTATCAGCCTCACTCTCTCTTCCAGAGTTATTGAAGTCCAATATCAGTGGCATGGATGTCTTTGATATCTGATCAAGCTCGAAGCACTCCACAGAGCCTGCTATAACTGCCTTCATGTTCTTTGGAACAAACTGTTCTCATCCTCCCATTCTGCTGGGGGAAGTCTTCACATGCTTGGAGTGGACATCCTCCTGAGTCACTGTTAGTTAGGAATAATAATTAGTTAAAATTGGAAGCTATAAAGATATTATATATAGTTGAGTCCCTCCCACACAGTTAGTGCCAGTGCCCTAGAATCTTTGTCTGACTCCCACCCCAGAATACCTAAGGTGATTTTTCCTGCTACTTTTTTCAGGTGCAGAAATTCATAATTACAGCCTTGAAGTAGCCCTCAGGAAAACTCCATGGTGTTCAAGGTAGCTCTGGGTTCTTTCTTTAGGGCTCTGATCAGCTCAGTGGATTGTGTCAGGGAGGACCTGGGTTATGTCTTAAGCTCCAATGGTTTCTCCTAGGGCAAAATATATCACTGGACCTAGACTGGTCAATCTGGAATCTAAAGGCTTCTTTAGGAAAGCTCAATTTAAGAGATATTTTCAGAACTTCAGACCTAGGTCAGATCCCTTCAAGTGGATGTGGATGTCAGTTAAGATCTCTGGACTCACCCTGTTTGATATTTGTCTTCCATGGATTGAGACATAAGAGACTGAGACATAAGCTTGTGAATCTGGTGTTCTGATTTTCACAACGGCATTAGCCACTAGATACTCCTCCAGTCTCCAGCAAAGGCAGAACCATTGGGAAGAAGTTCTTTACAAGATTCACTTTTCCTTGGGGGAAGGACACCAAATCAAAATTTTTTTTAAAATTCATAAATACACAAACAAACAACAACCAGTGAATAGTTTCTAAAGTGACTGGTTCTGAGATTCATTCCTAGAGACTGACATCATAGCTAGTCATAACCAGCTAAAACCACTTTTTCATTAAAGAAGGATCAAATATTATTGAGTGGGAAGAAATCTTGATCTTATCCACAAAGGTCTTGACTGTATAAAGGAAACTAAAATTGCAATTGCTCAATACTATCTACTCCTTTAGATTAAGTTTCCTCTGTCCTATTTTTGGAGCTCTGTGTACTGTGCTAGTGTGTGATTTATGACTGCTGTCCTTAGTCCCCATGCAAAAATGAATGGTTCAGATCTCCTCCCTTCTGCATAGCTGTAGTTCTTCTTCCACATCTCAAGCATACCTGTATGTCAAAAAGGAGATGGGCAGCTTTGATGATGCTTTGATATGCATAATACATGAGTCAAGTTCAAAGTATAGAACTTTCATTAAGTAATACATTATATTTAACCTTGCTCCTGTCATCCAGCTAAAGCTTTTTAAGATCTTTTTAAGATCTTCATAGCCATTACTTAATTCTTAGACCACATCTGGCAGGTGAGGAGATTGCTATCTTATTCCTGTTTCAAAAATAAGCATATTCCATTCTTTTTCAAAATGTGGAGGTACCAGGACTTGTATTGTATGAGTTCTCTCAGCATTTATTACATAGATTTTCATAGGAAGGTGATGTTTTTTGCCTTACTTTACTTTTCAGGGAATACCTATAGGAAGAATCAATTATCATCATCTAAAATTCAGAAGGGTTCATAGAATTTAATTCAGTGCTAAAAGTGTCAGTGAAAAAATATTTGGGAAATCATTACAGAATCAGAAAATCTCAGTTGGAAGGAATGTCAGAGGATACATACTCCAACTGGTGCATGAAGAATGTATTCTACAACAAAATTACCAAGAGGTCATTCAGCTTTTAGCTTGAAGACCTGCCAATAGTCCATTCCATTTTTTGATAACTTTAATTGTTTTTTTTAATCCTTACCTTCCATCTTAGAATCAACACTATGTATTAGTTCCAAGGCAGAAGATCTGTAAGAAGTAGTATTATAGGAGTAAGTAACTTGCCCAGAGTCACACAGCTAGGAAATATATGGGGCCATATTTGAACCCAGGACCTTCCATCTCTAGTCTTGACTCTCAATCCACTGAGCTACCTAGCTGCTCCCAGATTTAATAGTTTAAAATAAAAGTTTTTTTCCTGGTAAGAAGCTGAAACTTTTTGGTAACTTCTACTTATTATCCTCAATGGCCTTAATTGACTCCTCTAGAATCAAATAAAGCAAGTCTACTACCTCTTCTAAAAAAGAACTCTCAGAATATCTGAAGACAGCTATAAAGAGTCCTTTGGATCTTCTCTTTTTTGGGCTTAAAATCCTCAGTTCTCTCAACTAATCCATATCATGTCAATGCTCATACAGGCAAATGTGCCCAACCTGTGGTAGAGCCTTCTGAGCTTATATTAGTCTAATCAGTCAGAGATGGTACAATGGTCATTGACCCTAACATAGTGATATCATTTTGATCCTCTTTAAATATGAAGGACAGCTATCATAGTGCCATGAACTCAAAGCTTTCACCATCCTACTTGTCCTATGGATATTTACCAGCTTACATGTCTAAAATATGGAGCCTAGAACTGAGCACAATACTCTAGGTATGACAAGGCAGAGTACAGTCAGATTGTCACATATTTATTCCTGAATGCTCTGACTCTTCCCAAACAGCCTAATATTCCATTAGCTTTCTTGGTGACCACATCATAGGTTGATTTATATTTAGCTTTTACTCCATTAAAATGTCTAGGTCTTTCTTTTTCCCTCCTGGATGAACTGTTCTCTAGCAACCTTCTTTCATCTCATACTTTGGTTCAAAAAATAAACTTCATAAGTGATTACTTGTCCAAGTTAATCACTTTTAAACTTTCATCTTATTTAATGTGGTCCAAAAATGTAGTCAGTCATGTTCTCTTTGGATCATAATATCCATCCAGTACATTAATTAGCCCACCCAAATTTTGTGTTGGAAATTTTATCCTTGCTATTTATCCTTTATCCAAGTCATTAACAAGTATGTTAAACAGCATATGGTCAAACAGAGATCTTTGAGACATTTCAGTAGAGATGTTGTTCTTGGGATCACAGGTCATAGATACAGAGCAGAAAGGGAATTTAGAGGCCATCCAATTTAACCCGTTCATTTTATATTTGGAGAAATTAGGCTCCTAAAAGGTTAAGTGACTTTCTCAATCATACAGGTAGGAGGTGGAAAAGATAGAATTTATACCCAAGTCCATCTGGCTTCAGATCTAGAGTTCTTTTCACCATACCATACTGCTTTTGAAGTTGACAAAAAAACCCAATAATACTTTTTCTCCCTGTGATTGTTGAATTACTTTCAAATGCATCTAATTTTATTATCATTTAGTCTATATCTCTCCATCTTTTCCATAAGAATAGCATGACTTTATCAAATGCTTTGTTCTACTCTTGATACTATATCTACATCATTTTTCTGTCAGAAGAGGAAATTCTATTATTTTGATAGGATCAGATATAGCTATTCTAGTTCTTTATGATTACTACTTCCTTTTCTAGATATTCACTAATCAATCATTCCTTTTAATATTACATCAAATGGTTTTTAATCAGGTTTCAAAGTCAATAGGTAACATTCCCTCTGAGTTATTTTCTTATCATACTCTTTGGCTTGAGACCCCAGAGGGAAGCTGTGACCTTGAGTTTTAGGGGTACTTTTGTGGATCTGTTCTCCTTATACTCTAGTTCATGAGCCTCCCTCAGTGTGCTTTTACTTAACAATTAGCCAGTAGATACAATTAGCTCTTAGAAAAAGTATTTACTAAGATAGAATAGTAAACATATTAGTTACAAATACTCCCTCCTCCAAAAAGTGGGGAGGCACATGCTCCTCCTATACATACAAAGAATCTCTGTGGGAAGAGTGGACTTCAACTTAAGAGTGTAGAGACTGTGACCCATGGTTAGGGAACCCTTGTGCTAAAGCAGCTCAACTGTTTCCCTTAGATACATCATTTCTTCTGAGTAGTTTGCTCAGCTGGGGTCCAATGGTCTGCTTCTCTCTACAGTTCAAACTAATTCCATAGATCAAAGGTCAAGCTTTTGGTGATTCTCTTGGGAGATTCTTTATGCAAGTTTGTCTTAAGGTTTCTCTGCTCCTTCTTTTGTGCCTTGAACTCTCTTGACTTGTTGAATTCTTGAACTTTAGGGTGACTCCTTCTGGGCAAGTCACTTTTAGACTCCCTGGCTAATGGGGTGGGGGAGAACCCCCCTCCTATATCTTAATAGTATCTCCTCCACAAAGCACTCTAAAGCCTGCCTTATTGGATGAGGACACCCTCCAGGGCTTAGCTTTTGAAAGTCCTGCAAAGGCATATCCAAATTTCTGCTTGTTTAATGAATCTACTCTCTTTAATGCCATGAAAGAGTAGAGTTCCCATATCATAAAAGATCACTGGGTGTGGTCATAATTTTCAAGTTAGTTTTACACATTATTGGCATATTAAAACTTCATTATCCTGTGACTAAATCCTATGACTAAATTAACTGAGTTGGAGGTGGGGGATGGAGACTACATCCTTGCTTGCTTAGAATATGTACAATATAAATAGAAAATAATAATAACATAGGGAGGAAGGGCACAAACAGTTAAGGAAATCAGGACAGGTAGTGCTTCATCCATATCCTGAAGGAAATGAAGACTTTTAACAGGCAATGGTGAGGAAGGAACTTATTCCAAGATTAGGGAAGAATCAGTTCAAAGTCATAGAAGTGGGGGATGAAATTCCATGGGTGCCTTTTTTCAGCTAGTATATAAAGGGTAAAAAAGGAAGTAATGTTTTCATGAGCCTGGGAAGATAAGATGGGACCAAGCTGGGAAGGAACTTAAAAGTCAAACTGAGGAGTTAATATTTTATTCTGGAATCAGTGGGGAACTACTGAAGTTTAATGGGTAGAGGAGGGACATAATCAGATCTATGTCTAAAAACAAAAACAAAAATAAAGAATTTTGGCAGCTATGTGAAAGATGGATTGGAATGGAAAAAGATATAAAAGATAGATGGATCAATTAGTAGACCAACACTTATTTAAGTGAGAGGGGATAAGGGTCTGAACCAAGATGTCAACTATAGGAGCAGACAAATGAAGTGAGAGAGAAAGAGGTGTCAAAGATGCTGTCTTCTAAAACAGCAAATAAAGTGTGTGATATCAGTAGAAGATTTGATATGATGTGGGAAGAGCATGAAATATAGGTCTGAAATAAAGATGTTACGAGAGGTGTGGTAGAAAATGAGTGAGGTGTCAATGAAAATACTGTGGATACTTGCCTAGAAGAATGGAAGAAAGATGAGGCTCTCAACAGAAAAAGAAGTAACCCAAAATGTGTTGTCCAGTGAGCCTTTCATTTTAACAAAGATTCAAAACAAAAGACAAAAGTTCAGTGAAACCAACCCACACCTCACAATTACTGACAGCATTTGCAACATTCTATAGCCACAGTTTCCCACTTCCTCAACAAAATTTCTATAATCTTTTTTTGGAGACACAGGTTAGCAGTCAGCAACCATTTTTTTCCAGTACCCAAGGATGTGGTTCATTTGTGAGTAGACAACTTGAGCACATCAAAGATCACTAGAACCTCCCTGAAAGTCTCCTTATCTTATTGTGAACAAGAATGGTTTAAAACATATTTGTGTTTTGTCCTTTTCAGTCCAAAGATCATTCTCTTTGGCAGAGAAATTTCATTAGTTATTAAGATCTTGTCCAGCCTGTGTATTAGGTTGGAAGCTTTTAAAAATGTTTTTCTTTCCCTCCAATACAGCCAGAATTGCCTTTTCCCCTACCTTTTCATTAGCTTTTCTTACCAGTCAATAGCATTCAGATCACAAGCTCTCCTGAAACTATTATTTACTGTGTTACTAGGTTTCCATCTTCTCTACCCATTTTTTAATCTTTTTTGTTGATTTTTAAACTTCTATATCATCTGCCTGTCCAAATGAATCCCTTTTCTCCTCCCTATTGAGTCATCCCTTTTGTACACCTCTTTTAAAAATATAAGTTGATTGTAGAATTCCAGGTACAATCATATCTGCCTTTTTATTTTTGTAATGGCAAAAAGATTATTTAATGTAACTTACAATTCACAGCAGGCTTAGTATTACAAAAAAGAGGTTTAACACAATCACACATTTTGTCTGATATTTGTTTCCAAAACTATAGGCAACCTTTTTTCCTCTTTGGAGAAAGCTGAGAACCACAGGTAAGGCTTCCTTGAAACTTCCTCAGTTGAGTGGATTGGATACAACATTTTACATATATTTTGCTACTGCTGTTTCACTTCAATGTAACTGTATGGCACCAGATCCAGGGCTTATTCCTGACTCCAAGTTTTGCTACAAGAACACCTCAGAGACACTGATCCGATGAAATTCATTTCTGAGGGACAGGGTGGCTCCCCAGACACTATGGCAGTAACTGGAACTCACCAACTAAGTCCCATGGAGGACTGCCTCTGGTCCAAAGCACTTTGTGGTTCTAAATTCCTAAAACTAAAGCTCATGTGCCCCCACCAATGTATTTGCCTTCATTAGTCATCCAGATGACACCTTACCTCAAAGTAAAAAGCTTTTATTGAAATAAAATAGTAAGAAGATTTATAATTAAACATTCTCTTATAAACAGGGAATGCTCTCTCCACCTGTCCCCCCACCAATACATTTCATCATTGAGGAAAGTGAATAGACACAAAGATCACACGTGAAAAGGCCCATAAATGTGTAAAATGTGTAGGAGAGCAATTTACAACTTCAGTGCTTTAAGACCCATGACTTCATCTCATGATGTCCTTCATACTGCTCCTTAATAGGAGGAGCAGCTTGCCTGTAATTTCTGCCATCTCTAGCTTCTGATTCTACTGAAGTTCTTGTCCAGGGCACTGCTAGGCTCTTTCGGAAAGAACTAGAATCCTATTTCTAGTACTATCAAGAAGGCTTTCTATCACGGTTGCCCCCCAAATCTCAACTCAGGGTTTCATTGAGGGTCTTCAAACTGGACTTCATAATTTTTTAGTAACAATTTAGTGTTGCTTTCTAGATTTGTTTATTAACACCCAGGTATATATCCTTTAAAGTAGGTAATCATCATCCATTTTTGCAAGTCTTAGGCATTTCTCTGTAGTAGTAGTTGTCTCTCGGTAACCCAGGATGACGATTGTCTTTGTGCGTTTTCATCTGTGATGTAGATGAGTGTGCACAAAGACACTTGTGGGTGAAGGAGATTTAAGTGGAAAAGTCGATGCACAGAGACAGTTCCACTCTCTCGGCGTTGGAAGCCTGGGTCCAGTGGCATGAAAAATCGTTACACCTGGAGACTTCCTCAGCTGCAGTGGATGGCCGTGTTGTCTTTTGTGCTCCAACACTCCCTAAGCACTCCACAGTGCTTTGCTGCGTCGCCCTCTCAGCCGTTGAACCTTCTTGTTGGTTTCTTCTGCCTGTTCCGCCGAAGCAGTCTTCACATGCTGGGTGAGCAAAGCCCTGGTTCACCAGGGGTCTATGACCCAATGGCTGCTCTCACAAGGTTTAGCCGGCCTGTCTGTCGAAGCTGTTGCCTGGGGTGTGGCCGCTGCCGCATGCTAGCAGCTAGGAGCCACAAGTGAGAGCTGGGTGTCAGGTGAGGGTCAGAGGTCGGAGAGCTGCCCTAGAAGGGCACGACAAGCCCTCCATACCAGAGATACTACCCCTCCCTGAACACCCCATACATATGGTCTTATATATATATGCCCAAGAAAGTTAAAATACTTCTCATCTTTTTTTGTTCATTCTCATCTACTTTCTTGGATCCTTTTCCTTTTTCTTCTCTCCCTTATGTTCCAGCCCCTTTCCTTTAACTTCTCAAGTTCTCTCAAATTTCTTCACAATTCCAAAACTCTTCAAATCTTATTCATATTCTTTTCCTTCTTATTCATCTCAAATCTGGCTGCTTCTCCCTCTCCTACATAAGTTCCCTTTTGGAAGGGAGAAGACATAATCTGAAAGTCTTTTACACTTAGCTCTTGTGTAGTGAGTGCTTAATCTGCAATCATCTAATGTTTCATATTTACTCTAATTCTCCATTCCCTATACTGAGTGGGGTGGCCTTCTATAGTGTGAGGAAGAGTGCTTCAGATATTAGATAATTCCAAGCCAATAATTTTGAAGTAGCCCAAGTTTTCCTTCATCTTTCTTGTATCCTTACTTAGACTTTAATTCTAGGATAATACTGGAATTATGTATAAAATAGCATTGCCTATCCTTTTTTCTCCCCAACAAGGCAACGTTGTATTTGACTCATAACAATGTGGCATTCCAAGATGGAGAAAGAACTTGGGGATATTTCCAAGGTCCCTAGAAATCCCCTGCTAAGCTGTACTCTTCTCATCTGACAATTTTCTATCTGATACTATTTCTAGTCAATAGTTGTCCTCTATGAGCTGCACAAGCACATAAAAGGAAGAGGGGAGACATTTATCAATATGGAGAAGATGAAGGTCCTAGGGAATAGGAGGAGTGAAGTTGGAGTAGTCTTGAAGAGTTGATTAGAGAGAGCCAAAGTATGGAGAAGGTTTCTGGAGCATATCCTGAAAGAGAAGGAAAGGAAGAGGCAATTGGTCTTAAAGGAATAAATGCTGGGTAGGGTGTTCCTTGGGGGTGGGGGTGGAAAGACATTTATTAGTTGGTTATGGTTATTAGAGGCTCTGGGGAACTGATTAGAGAATGTAGAATTAAATAGAGATGAGAAATTATTTGGTCTTTGGAGGTCAACCTTGAGATCATCAATGGAAAAGGGACATACCAGAGTCTGCTTAGGAAGACAGAACTCAGAGATCATTTGGTCCTAGGATAAATACAAAAGTGACTTGAAATAGAGGAATACAGTGTCCTGAGAAAGGGAAAGAAGAAAAGAGTTGATTAGTTTGTGTGTGTCTGTGTGTGTGTCTGTGTAAACTACTTGGTCCAAGAATGGGAGGAAGTGGACAGTAGACCCATCTGGAGGAAAAAGTGATTGGAGGAGATATATCTTTTCACACTGGGGGCTGAGGGGGAAACCTACAGAAAGACACAGTAGAGAAAAGGCCTTGGAGAGCATCTTGAATGAAAAGAAGTAGAGAAGTTAGTGAGTGCTGGGTGGCTTACTGTAGGGCTCCCTGATGATGGAGTCTGAGGATCCCAGAAGATATCCTGAAGAAGGCAAAAGGGCTAGGAAGAGAAAGGGAATGTTGTTTAATCCTAAATGAAGGAAAAGGATTGGGCAAGAGCTTAGGAAGGAAGGAGAAACTTGAGGGTCTTAGAAGACATCAAGGTACTGGAAGCTATAGGAAATGTTAGACCTAGGACAACACTTGAGAAGTTCATTGGAGAAAGAGAGACCAGGGGACAGAATTTAGTGGGTTTCTTTATTAAGACAGAAGTGCAGGGAGGAAAAGGGGAGGGAGAAGTTAAAGCCATTTTGGAGTACTACTGATAGATATCCTGGAGAAGGTAAAGATAGAGGAAGGGAAGCTGGATAAGGAAAAAAGCAAAATCTTGAAGGGATATTCAGCAAGAGGGAGTCACAGTGGAGATGCAGTTCAAAAAGCACTGAATTTATAGCCAAATGTCCTGAGTCCAAATTCTGGTTTTTCCATTTACTACCAGTGTGACCTTGAATAAGTCATTTATTTTTCCCAATTTCAGTTTCCTCAGCTTTAAGCTCACCTTTAATGTCATTTCCAGCTCTAAAATTGTAATTCTATTAAAAGTTAGTGAGTTTGCTGAGGAATGACCTCACACCTAGCAGACTGGCTAACATGACAGCAATGGAAGGTAATGAATGCTGGAGGGGATGTGGCAAACTTGGGACATTAATTCATTGCTGGTGGAGTTGTGAATTGATCCAACCATTCTGGAGGGCAATTTGGAACTATGCCCAAAGGGCAATAAAAGACTGCCTGCCCTTTGATCCAGCCATAGCACTGCTGGGTTTGTACCCCAAAGAGATAATAAGGAAAAAGACATGTATAAAAATATTCATAGCTGCACTCTTTGTAATAGCAAAAAATTGGCAAATGAGGGGATGCCCTTCAATTGGGAAATGGCTGAACAAACTGTGGTATATGTTAGTGATGGAATACTATTGTGCTCAAAGGAATAATTAAGTGGAGGAATTCCATGGGAATTGGAACAACCTCCAGGAATCGATGCAGAGTGAAAGGAGCAGAACCAGGAGAACAAAGTACACAGAGACTAATACACTGTGGCACAATCAAATGTAATGGACTTCTCCATTAGTGGCAATGCAATGATCCTGGACAACTCTGAGGGACTTATAAGAAAGAACGCTATCCACATCCAGAGAAAAAACTATGGGAGTAGAAACACAGAAGAAAAAAACTGCTTGATTACATTGGTCAAGGAGATATGGCTGGGGATTTAGACTCTAAATGATCATCCTAGTGCAAACATCAAAAACATGGAAATAAGTTCTGATCAAGGACACATGTAAAACCCAGTGTAATTGCGTGTTGGCTATGGGAAGGGGTGGGGGAGGGGAGGGAAAGAATATGATTCTTGTAATCAAGGAGTAATGTTCTAAACTGACTAATTAAATAAAATTAAAAAAAAAAAGCTAGTGAGCTTGGTTATTAAACTAAGAATAGCCAGGGAATGGTGGAATATCATGGGTACTGAAATGTGAATCCAGGAATGTATACCCCATTGAGTCAGGAAATCTTTGTTTTTTCTCCTACAATATTCAAGGCAAATTGGCCTAAAAGGGAGATTTGGTTCCTACTATGTGCAAGGCAATGTGCCAGGGGCTAGGGACATGAAAAAAAAAAAACACCTGCAAACCTGCCGTTGAGACACTTAAATTCTACCAGGGGAATAATATTTACCACAACTGTGCTCCTAGCATAATTCCTTTGACTAGCTTGCATTGATGATAGGCACCCAAAGAGATAGCACTGTATATTATTGTAGCAAACTGAATAAATACAGGCAATTGCAGAGTGACTGTTTTGATAGAAAATGCTGTTATGTATTCCAGTTGTTCTCTGGGTGAAAGAGAAACTGTGAACCTGTTTTCCTAGACTCCGTGGCTGTTCTCTCAGATCTCTGGCGGAGAAGGAAAAGCCCATTATCTAGGGCATCTCCTCAGGGACTTCCCCTTCAGAGAGGGGCTGGGGTCAGGTTCCTTCTATGCAAATCATTTTGAACATTCATCCAGCTATTCATTAACATAATATCTCCTGGGCCATCACCCTAGCCTCCCTCACTTCTGAAACATTTCACATGCAAGAAAAGCTTAGCGGGGAGGAAAAACTTCGTCTCTGTTAAAGTTGTATAGTCTCTTTTTCAAATACAGCAGTGCTGCTGATTTAATCATAGAAATACATGGTTTCTTCATGTCAGTTGAGAGGCGGCCATTTTAGGTAGAATAGAAAGAACGCTCAACTTGAAGCCAAGAGAAATCTGCTTTCAAACTTTATTTATGTCTTATACTTATTAGTTACGGGACCACAGGCGAATTGTTTAACCTCGCTGAACTTCAGTTCCGCCCTTTCTAAAACAGAGATAATAATCATGCCTATTACACTGACTGAAATGAAGCTATTATTTACAGATGGAAGCATATTGAAAGTTGGCCAAACATTTTAGGGTTGGGTTGTTAGGAGAATCAGAGAGAACTGGGTTCAAATTCCTGCTCTGGCAGTTACTTCCTATGAGTTATAACTTCCTGTGCCCTAATTCTCTGATCTCTAACATGAAAGGGCTGGATTAGATGACCTCTGGATTTCCTTCCAACTCTAACACATTTTGCAAACCTTAAAATGTTACAGGAGTTAGTGATGGTTATTATAAAACCTAGCTGAGATGAGTTTAGACTAGGGAAGCAGGGTGGAGGAGGCACCCTGTGGGAGTTTGCAAATGGCATTCCAAAATTCAAATATCTGCATACAGTATATATAAAACTGTTATAAGTGAGAAACAGCCTATTTCCCAAGCCATTGGGAGAGAAAAATAAAAATAAATTGAAAAATAAGACACACTCAATGAAAAAGAAACCATTACTTAGTCTACTTAATCTGCTGATGGAGGATTTATAGTATTTGGAGTTTGATTTAAGAATAGAGATGCACTGAGTGGAGGTCTTTCTTCCTACCTATCTTGACACATATTGCTTATTGCCTTCCAGACAACCATCTCAGAGACGAGATGGAAACTGTGTATTCTTCCTTCTGTGGCTTTATTCCGAGTCTCCAATTCTTCTCTCCCCCTCACCTTTTTTCCCTCATCGATGGAAAGAGGAATGATAGGACACATAGGCAGATTTTCAGGTACACATAGAACTGTGGGAAGTAAGATTTGAGTGTATCAAAGCTATCCCTCCACTGCCTGGAGACGTATTCTTCCTTGCATTTTGCAAGCTTTTTCTTTTTCCTGTTAAAATTATCACTTGGGTAGGGAGAGGGTTAAACATTGGGCAGTTATCATCTGATACTTTAGCAAAAATTAATGGAGAGCTGAGAGCAAAGTCCTACAGCATTAGGACCATGGATATGAAAGAATGTGAGCTGATGCCAGAACAGGAAGAGCACAAAGATCACCGAAGCTCAGACTCGGAAGGGTCCTCAAAGTCTATGATTGCCTAGACAAGAATCTTGTTATAACTTTTGGAGACAGAGCACTGGGCAGGATGGACCACAGGTCTCACCTCACATCATTTTATACCTTCTTATATCCTTTTAAAAAATGCTACAGTTTCACTTTGTCAGAGTCAATAAAGATCACTATAATTAGAGTTAGGCTTGTAAGTTGAGAGAATAGTTGCTTACTTACCTGGTATTATAAAGGATGCCAAAAAAGCTTTCTGTCCCAGATTGTCAGGCTTAATGAAATTCTATCATAACAAATGATTTTTCCCTGAAGGGGCCTCAGATTCAGGATTTGGATGAAATAAACTATCAGACCCTGAGCATGCTAATTACTCCTTTACTTAAATCATCAAAGGATAGGAGGGGGAAGGAATAATTAAAGATACATATTAATATGAATGATGCTTTTAGCTCAGTAAAAGCATTTTATATGTTATTTCTTTTGGTCTTCACAACAATTCTATTATCTGTATTTTACAGATAAGGAAACTAAAGCTATCAGAGGTTAAGTGACTCACCCAAGGTCACACATTTATTAATTGTCCAAAGTGAGATCTGAACTTAGATTTTCTTGACACCCAGTCCTCCATTCTACATATTGTAATGATTACACTATCTAACTGCCTCAGTGATGAAAGATAGAAGATGCCAGGATAGTCAGATTTTGCTTCTCTTTGACACTGAGTAGTATGTGGTTTGGGGTGACCTAGTCCTGGACTTTATCTCTCTTTTATTTTATAACCTCAGTTCTTCTTGCTTTCAATGTTAGATAAATAATTTATCATAGTTTAATTTCTATAGTTCTTTAAATATTTCTTTATCCCAATTCTATGGTATTTGTGGTCTCAGAAGGGCCTGGTCCAGCTTGCCAAATTCATTGCTTTCTGTTAAATATGCCCTTGGTTTTCTTAAAAGGGTTTTGGATGTAGGGAAAAATAATATGTTAAGTATTGCACTTATTATCTTACATATTTTATCAGAATTATTCCCTGTATCTAAGAAAGGATAGGATAAAAGTATCGCAGACTTTGGCAGGAGGGCAAGAATGAGAGAAGAGATGCTGAAGAAGGCAAATAAATGCTGAAAAGGCAAAGTACTGAGGATAAATGTCATCTAATTCACATGGATTCAGTTTGTTGTATTCAAGTTATTCTGGTGCTTTAGGTTCAGATTTGGAATGAAATGAGAAATTCATAGACCATATAAGAAGTAAACAAGGAAGAAGTTTTCTTAGCCATAATTTGGAAAGGACACTCAGCAAGAACAAAGCATTGATTCAGTAGAACACAACTTCCTTGACTTTGTATTGGCCATAATGGACTGCTGGTCAGTCCCAAGAGAAAACAACTCCTGCTTGTTCTTGTGCTGCCTTTTGTACTTAAGAAACAAGGAAATTATATCAATGACTTGAGCCTTTGTTCCCTGAGTTATTCAAGTCTTTTTTTTTTACATAATTAAATTTATTTCTTTTAAAATATTTTTCCAAGATTACATGATTCATGTTCTTTCCCTCCTTTCTTCCCTGCCCCTTCCCAGAGCTGAGAAGCAATTCCACATGGTTATACATATATTATCACTCAATACCTATTTCCTTTTATTCATTTTTCATAATAGAATAGACTTCTAAAACCCAAACCCCAAGTCCTATAACCATATAATCAAGTGATAAATCATGTATTTTTCTTCTGCATTTCTACTCCCAAAGTTCTTTCTCCTGATGTAGATAGCATTCTTTCTCATAAGTCCTTCAGAATTATTCTGGATCATTGCATTGCTATTAGTAGCAAAGTCTATTACATTTGATTGTCCCATAATGTTTAGTTACTGTGTACAATGTTCTCCTGGCTCAGCTTATTTCATTCTGCATCAGTTCATATAGGTCATTCCATCTCTTATAGAAATCCATCAATTTATCATTCCTTATAGCACAATAGTACTATATCACCATCATATACCAATTTGTTTAGCCATTCCCCAGTTGAGGGGCACCCCCTCATTTTCTAATTTTTTTGCCACCACAAAGATCATGACTATAAATATTTTTGTACAAGCATTTTAAAAATCTCTTTGGGGTACAAACCTAGTAGTGGTATTGCTGGATTAAAGGGCATACATCTTTTTAAAGCCCTTTGGGCATAATTCTAAATTGTCTTCCAGAATGGCTGGATCAAGTCTCAACTCTACAAGCAATGCATTAGAGTCCCAATTTTGCCATATCCCCTCCAACACTCATTATTTTCCTTTACTATAATATTGGCCAATCTGCTAGGTGTGAGGTGGAACCTCAGAGTTGTTTCAGTTTGCATTTCTCTAATCATGAGTGATTTAGAACACTTTTTCATATGATTATTGATACTTTTGATTTCTTCATCTGAATACTGCCTATTCATATCCCTTGATCATTTGTCAATTGGAGAATGGCTTGATTTCTTATATATTTAACTTAGTTCCTTATATTTTTGAGAAATTTTATCAGAGAATTTTGTTATAAAATTTTTTCCCAGTTTGTTGTTTCCCTTCTAATTTTGGTTGCATTGGTTTTGTTTGTACAAAAGCTTTTAAATTTAATATAATCAAAATTATTCCTTTTACATCTTGTAATGTTCTCTATCTCTTGCTTGGTCTTAACTTCTTCCCTTTCCCATAGATCTGACAGGTATACTGTTCTACATTCCCTTAATTTACTAATAATTTCCCTCTTTATATCTGTCATTTGCCCATTTTGAATTTATCTTGGTATAGGGAGTTATTCAAGCCTTAGGGATGGTTTCACATTTTAAAAAAGCTAACTTATGAATATTAAATGAATAAATTGTTCTAACTGAAAAAAGTCTGAGATATCATTTCCCACCTATAATACTATCTAAAATGATAAAATGACATGTTGGAGAGGATGTGGGGAAATGGTTATGTTAAAACAGTGTTAGTGGAATTTATCATTTTGGAAAGCAATCTGGAATTATGCTCAAAGAGTTACAAAACTGTGTATACCTGTTGACCCAGCAATACCACTGTTAGATTTATTTCCTAAAATGATCAAGGAAAAAGGAAAGGAAACTACACATTCTAAACCATTTATAGTAGCTTTTTCTGTAGTAGCAAAGAACTGGAAACTGAAGGGATGTCCATCAATTGGGGAATGGCTGATTGAGTTGTGGCATATGATTGTAATGGATTATTATTGTGCCATATGAAATGACAAACAAAACAAAGACACTTAGAAAGACTTATATGAAGTGATGCAAAGTAAAGTGAGCAGAACATTGTACATAGTAACAACAATAATGTATGATCATCAACTGTGAATGACAACTATTATCAACAAGACAAGGATCCAGGACAACTCCAAGGAACTCATGATGAAAAAGGATATCTACCACAATAGAAGGAACAGAGACCAAATGCAGATTGAAGCATACCATTCTTAATTTTATTTTTCCATGAATTGTCCTTTAGTGTAAGCAATATGTATCTTGTTTCACAATATGACAAATAGGGGGATATATATTTTATGACAATATATGTACGACCTATATTATATTACCTGCCTTCTAGGGGAGGGGAGAAGGAGAGAACATAGATTGCAAAATGTCAGAAAATTCATATTAAAAGTTGTAATTAATTGACATGTAATCTGGGGGAAAAATCTGGACTCCAAGTTTAGTTCTCCAACCATTATGTCACCTGACTGCCTCATATGATATTCATGACTACTTTTGAGCTTCTCGTCTAATAAAATTCCCAAATCTTTCCCCAGATACAATGCATCTATCTATGCTTACTTCATTTTGTACTGAAGTCAATTTCTTCAACCCAAGTATGTCTTTCCACTTAACCTATTACATTTCATCCCACTAGATTTGCCCCAGTTTTTTAGTGTGTCAAGATTTTTTGGGATCCTGATCATCATCTAGTGTGTTAGCTATTCCTTCTAGCTTTGTAGGGGCAACTAGGTGATTCAGTACATAGATTGCTAGGTTTGTAGCCAGGAGGACCTAGATTCAAATCTAGCCTCAGATACTTCCTAGCTCTGTGACCTTGGGCAAATTATTTAACTACATTTGCCTACCCCTTGCCATTCTGTCTTAAGAGTTGTTACTAAGACATAAAGTCAGGGTTAATAAAAAAAAATACACTTCAGGTTTAAGAAACCAAAAGTCTTAAGGAAGAAGGCTTTTAGGCTGTTAAAGTCTTCATCCTTGAATATCATGAATGTTTTCTTTAAGGGTCTGGTCCTAGATGTTGTAAGCACTGAATAACATCAGAAAAATTAACTTGGCTACTTTTTAACTGGCAGGAAATAATGGATTGTTGATATGAGAGTAATTTCAAAACCAGCTACCTATAAAAAGGTCATTGATTAATTAGAGTGGAGGTGAAAATCACCACCAAATTAAAAGATGAGAAGAAATGGCATGTAATGGCAAGAGTTCCAACCTAGCCTTCTCAAATGAACTAGTAATATCAAAGATAGAAAATGGTTGAGAGAAAGAGAGATGGGAGAGAGAGAGAGAGAGATTGACCTTGAATATTACCACTTCCTACAAAAGTTTGCTCAATGTAAGGCAATAGCCACAATACGTAGTATAAAAAATCCAGAAACTTTTATCCAGAAAACACTTGTTCCCAGGTTAAGAGATAGGATGGCCCAGGACAACACTTTTTTAAAATGTGATCTCTGTCAGGTTGGTCAATATGGCAGTAAATGAAATGGCAAATATTAGAGGGGATGGGCAAAATTGGAACAAATAATGTATTGTTGGAGTTGTGAACTAATCCAACCATTCTGGAGAACCATTTGGAATTAGGCCCTAAGGACCACACAATTGTGCATAACTTTTGATCCCATAATGCCTCTACTGGGTCTGTACCCCAAAGAGATAATTAAAATGGATAAGGACCTACTTATACAAAAATATTTATAGTTGCTCTCTCTTTGTGGTGGCAAAAATTGGAAATTGAAGGGTTGTCCCTCAATTGGGGTATGGCTGAACAAATTGTGGTACATGTTGGTTATGGAATATTATTGTTCTATAAGAAATGATGAACAAGATGATTTCAGAAAAAAGCTGGAAAGATCTGCAGAAATTTATGTGGAGAAAAATAAGCTGAACTGCGAGAATATTGTATACAATAACTGCAATATTGGACAATGATTATTTGTGAAAACTTGGCTACTCTCAGCAATGCAAGAAGGAACAATTCTGAAAGACTTATGATGGGGAAAACTATCCACCCCTAGAGAAAGAACTATTGGAGTAATCTTTCACATCAGTGTGTTTATGGTTTTATTTTGGGGTTTTAGTTATGTATGCATTTGCTCTTACAACAATGACCAATGTGGAAATGTTTTACCCAATAATAAAAAATAAAAAAAAATGTGATTTCATTTATAAAACTGAGAATGTTGGATTATGAATAGTATTACCACATAAACAGTAAAAAAAGTGGTGAAGGCAAAACCAAGTTTGCAGAGATATTGTAATGCTTGACTAAACCAAGACCATTCATAGATTAATTGGCAAGAGAAAACAAATAGATATAAAGTGGACTAGAATTGTCAGAATTTCTTTAATGATCTGTTTTCAGCATTGGAATTAATGAAACCACTTCACCGGGATTGTCTCACTTGCCCCATACTCCCAGCAGTTGCTGAATTTTGTCATTTCTATTTTCACCATCTCTCTTTACTCACAGTTACAATAAGGCCTGTGTCCAACGTTGTACCAGAACCTTCTCAAATCTAGTCTGGAGAGCCAATTGTTAAAATTTTAACATGAGCCATTTATACCTCAGAAATCTGCAAGCCCCATAAATTAGGGCTCAATTACTTTGTTTTGATGATTGTCTAGACTAAAGAAATGATAGAGAAAATGTTATTAATTCAGGTTAAACTTAAAATTCTTTCTTCTTTTTTCTTCTTATTTTTTGGAGAGCTGGTTGTTAAACATTTACCAGTATACCCCTGCACATATTATTTCTTTTCTGCAGTACTTCAACAGCCTTCTAGCTGTTGTTTCTCTGCTATAAGATTCTCCATTCCAATCTATATTTTGTCAAATGCTAAGGTGATTTTCTAAAGTAGAGCTCTAATTACGTCTCCATGCCCTTCTCTGTTCAGCTCCCTATAAACACCAAGATCAAATATGAAGTCTTCTTTCTTACTGCTTTCTCCCTTGGTGATCTGCTGGCAGTTCCTTGGACATGACATTCCATCTTTCAAGTCAATGTATTTGCTCTACCTTTTAGTTTCCTTGGCTGCCTTCAAGACTCAGTTCAAAGTTCTTCTTGCAGGAGGCCTTTCATAGTTTCATCAAATGCTAACAACTTTCCCTTTCCAAATATTCTGTATATATTTTCTTTTTTTAATTTTCTTTTAATTTCTTTTATTTTTTCAATTTGTTCAATTTCAAACATTATTCCTTGGTTACAAAAATCATATTCTATTCCTCTCTCCCCCCATCCTTCCCATAGCCGATGTGCAATTCCACTGGGTATTACATGTGTCCTTGATCAGAACCCATTTCCATGTTGGTGTTTGTATTAGGATGTTCATTTAGAGTTTACATCCCCAGTCACATTCCCCTCGACCCATGTAATCAAGCAATTGTTTTTCTTCTGTGTTTCTAATCCCACAGCTTTTCCTCTGCATGTGGATAGTGTTCTTTCTCATAGATCCCTCCCAGTTGTTCAGGATCACTGCATTACCACTGATGGAGAAGTCCATTACATTCGATCATACCACAGTGTATCAGTCTCTGTGTACAATGTTCTCCTGGTTCTGCTCCTTTCGCTCTGCATCACTTCCTGGAGGTTGTTCCAGTCTCCATGGAATTCCTCCACTTTATTATTTCTTTGAGCGCAATAGTATTCCATCACCAACATATACCACAATTTGTTCAGCCATTCCCCAATTGAAGGGCATCCCCTCATTTGCCAATTTTTTGCCACCACAAGGAGCACAGCTATGAATATTCTTGTACATGTATTTTCCTTATTATCTCTCTGGGGTACAAACCCAGCAGTGCTATGGCTGGATCAAAGGGCAGACAGTCTTTTATCGCCCTTTGGGCATAGTTCCAAATTGCCCTCCAGAATGGTTGGATCAATTCACAACTTCACCAGCAATGAATTAATGTCCCCACTTTGCCACACCCCCTCCAGCATTCATTATTTTCCCTTGCTGTCATGTAAGCCAATCTGCAAGGTGTGAGGTGATACCTCAAAGTTGTTTTGATTTGCATCTCTCTGATTATAAGAGATTTAGAACACTTTTTCATGTGCTTATTAATAGTTTTGATTTCTTTATCTGAAAATTGCCTATTCATGTCCCTTGCCCATTTACCAATTGGAGAAAGGCTTGATTTTTTGTACAATTGATTTAGCTCTTTGTAAATTTGAGTAATTAGATCTTTGTCAGAGGTTTTTGTTATGAAGATTGTTTCCCAATTTGTTACTTCCCTTATAATTTTGGTTACATTGGTTTTGTTTGTGCAAAAACTTTTTAATTTGATGTAATCAAAATTATTTATTTTACATTTTGTGATTTTTCTAACTCTTGATTGGTTTTTAAATCTTTCCTTTCCCAAAGGTCTGACAAGCATACTATTCTGTGTTCACCTAATTTACTTATAGTTTCCTTCTTTATGTTCAAGTCATTCACCCATTCTGAGTTTATCAGTAGGGTGTGAGATGTTGATCCAAACCTAACCTCTCCCACACTGTCTTCCAATTTTCCCAGCAGTTTTTTATCAAATAGTGGATTTTTGTCCCCAAAACTGGGATTTGGGGGCTTATCATAGATTGTCTTGCTGAAGTCACTTACCCCAAGTCTATTCCACTGATCCTCCCTTCTGTCTCTTAAACCGTTCCAAATTGTTTTGATGACCACTACTTTAGAGTATAGTTTGAGATCTGGGACTACAAGGCCACCTTCCTTCGCATTTTTTTTCATTATTTCTCTGGATATCCTTGATGTTTTGTTCTTCCAAATGAACTTTGTTATGTTTTTTTTTTCTAATTCAGTAGTAGTAATTCAGTAAAAAAAGTTTTTTGGTAGTTTGATGGGTATGGCACTAAATAAATAAATAAGTTTGGGTAGGATGGTCATTTTTATTATGTTAGCTCATCTTACCCATGAGCAATCAATGTTTTTCCAATTGTTTTGATCTAGTTTTAATTGTGTGGAAAGTGTTTTGTAGTTGTGTTCATATAGTTCCTGTGTTTGTCTTGGCAGATAGATTCCTAAGTATCTAGGGTGATTTTAAATGGAATTTCTCTTTCTAATTCTTGCTGTTGAGATGTGTTGGAGATATATAGAGATGCTGATGACTTATGTGGGTTTATTTTGTATCCTGCAACTTTGCTAAAGTTGTTGATTATTTCTACTAGCTTTTTAGTTGATTCTCTAGGATTCTTTAGGTAAACCATCATATCATCCACAAAGAGTGATAGCTTGATCTCCTCATTGCCAATTTAATACCTTCAATTTCTTTTTCTTCTCTAATTGCTACTGCTAGTGTTTCTACTACAATGTTAAATAATAGAGGTGATAATGGGCATCCTTGTTTGACTCCTGATCTTATTGGAAAGGCTTCTAGTTTATCTCCATTGCAGATGATGTTTGCTAATGTTTTTAAATATTTAGATAAATTACCCCCTCCCTTTTTTTTCTTTTTTTGCATATCATCTTTTTTTTAAACCCTTACCTTCTGTCTTTAAGTCAATACTATATATTGGCTCCAAGGCAGAAGAGTGGTAAGGGCTAGGCAATAGGGATTAAGTGACTTGCCCAGGGTCACACAGCTGGGAAGTGGCTAAGGCCAGATTTGAACCTAGGACCTCCCATCTCTAGGCCTGGCTCTCAACACACTGAGCTACCCAGCTTCCTCCTTACATATCATGTTATAGCATTTATTACCCTGATCTCTTCCTGTGAATGATTCTTCTAATTACTACAATATTGAATATAATTTTTTGAGAGTTACAAATAACATTTCCCCCATATATTAACATAAATAATTTGATCTTATTGTAGCCTTTAAAGAAGAAAGTTTGAATAAAAAAAAATTTTCCCCTTTTCCCTCTCTTTCTTATTTACCTTTTCGTGTTTCTCTTTCTCTTTGTATTTGGATATCAAACTTTCCACTTAGTTCTGGCCTTTTCTTGACAAATACTTGGAAATCTTCTATTTTGTTGAATGCCCATACTTTCCCCTTGAAGTATATAGTCAGCTTTGATGGGTAGATGATTCTTGGTTGACGACCCAATTCCCGTGCCTCTTTCAAGGTTATTTAGTGTGGAAGTTGGGTAATCCTGATTAGTCCTCATTGATATCTGAATTGTCTCTTTTTGGCTTCTTGTAGAATTTTTCTCCTTAGCTTGAAAGCTCTTGAATTTGGCGATTACATTTCTGGGAGTTGTCTTTTGAGGATTTAGTGTAGAGGGTGTTCTATGAACTTTCAATGTCTATTTTCCCCTCTTGTTCAAGAACATCAGGGCAGTTTTCTTGGATAATTTCTTGTAGTATAATGCCAAGATTTCTGTTTATTTCTGGCTTTTCAGGTAGACCAATGATTCTCAAATTGTCTCTCATTGATCTGTTTTCCTGATCTGTCACCTTCTCAGTGGAATATTTTATGTTTTCTCCTATTTTGTCAGTCTTTTGACTTTGCTTTATTAATTCTTGCTGTTTTGCAAGATCATTGTCTTCCAATTGCCTTATTCTAGATTTTAAAGATGGGTTTTCCTTTTTCAGTTTGGTCTATTCTGCTTTTCGTGGCTTCCAGCTGTTTCTCCAATTGGGAGTTCTTGTCCTTTAAACTGTTATTTTTCTCTTTGAACTATTTTCCACTTTTCTTGCCAGAAGGCTTCCATTTTTTTTTATAAACTCCAATTTAAATTCTTCAAGAGCTTGTGGACAATTTCAATTTTGGGGGGGAAGGTTTTGGTGCATTTATTTGAATTTCCTCTTCTATTTCCTCTGTAGCCTGGGTTTTTCCTCCATAAAAACTTTCAAGGGTCAACCCCTTCTTCTTGTTTTTCTTGGTGGAGGGAGGTGGTTGTTCCTAGGCACTATTTGCCATCACTATGGAGGTTTTTCCTTCCCTTTTTAGTCAGAAATCTGAGTGAGATGGGCAGGCTCTCTGTGTATGGAGTTAAGGAGCAAGGGTTTTGCCTGAGGCAAGCTCTTAAATCTCCACAGCTTCTGATGTTTGCTGCCTTTCTCTGTGCTATCTTCCTGTGAGTGCCCACAGTCTGTGCTCTTCAGCCTACTGGGGTTTCAGGTCTAGCTGCTCTCAGGGGTAGATCTTTGTTGATCTTAGTCAGCTGCCAAGGACCTAGAGATACCCCTCACTCACTTTAGAGGTGCCCCTCACTCACTCACTGATTCTGGTGTGCACTGGCTCTGACTCTGGCTCAGTAGGTGGGGTGGGGGAGGGTAGATCAGCTCACATTTGATGGGAGCTTTTTCACCCGCTTATAGTGTGGAAATGCCCAAATCCCATGTACCTTCAATGCTGCGCCCTACTGTAGAGTCCCTTCATTCATATAAATTTGGGTTTTTTGGTCTTTTGAGATAGTCTATATTGGATGGAAGGTAAGGGTTTAAAAAAAAGATATGTACTAAAATTTAGCAGATAGATTTCAAAGGTATTCTGCTTATCTGTAGTTACTTCTTCACTTTCTTCTTTTCTTGACATTTAAAAATTGTTTCATTGGTGCTCTTTTGCTTCTTCTTCTTCTTCTTCTTCTTCTTCTTCTTCTTCTTCTTCTTCTTCTTCTCTCTCTCTCTCTTTCTCTCTCTCTCTCTCTCTCTCTCTCTCTCTCTCTCTCTCTCTCTCTCTCTCTCTCTCTTTTGGTATTACTATCCCTACAGTCCTTCCTTAACTCCCTTGCATTTTTAACAATCCTTTATAATAAATAAACGTAATACATTACAATCACCATCACCTGCAAAACAACTACTCCTGACCCAGTAGGCAGTAAGATATCCTGATGGAGAAGCAACAGGAGGCATGTACCAGGTGGTTTAAACTATAAGGATGATATTAGAAATTAAGTCTTGTTGCATTAGTTTAGAAATAAGAAGTAGAGAAGCTGGCTTGAGAAAGAATTGAAGTGTGAAACAGATCTGAGACAGTATCAGTTTCAAATGTTGACAGTGTGTGGGGGAGGTGGCATTTATTCTCTGGGAATTGTCAATGTCTCTTGGAGTGCTGGGAGCAGGTGACATCTTCTTTTCTCTCTCTCCTCACTGTCTGAGGTAGAAGGAAAGGAGGGAAAAAGTCTGAAGGAGCAAGGTGATTTCCTTTTCCAACTTGGGGAACACTAGTAACTGTCTATTTCTGTTTCATAGATTGTTTTATTTCTGAGAAGACCAAAGAAAGACCTGGTCTTTGGTTTGGACTCTGAATCTGCTAAATCTCAGAGTTCTAACTTGGTTCTGGATGAGGTTCAGTCAGCTAGCCTTTGTTATTTTTATAAATTGTAGACAAAGTTTAGAATTATATACTTCATATAAGGATAATCATGATAGTTTATTGTAGAATAGGGAAAATTTGGGTTAGTCAGACCAGAAAGGATCCGTGTAGCCTGTGGAAACAGGAGAAGTGGTTCCTTGTGGAACCAGGGAAGGGTTTTTTTGGGTGGAATTGGAATCCCTTAGAGATAGAAACCTTTATATATCCTTTTATATCCTAATATTCTCAATAAGTAGTTTATTTTTGTATAACAAGAGTCTGACCCCTTAGGGTCCTTGCACCTGGCCCTGAAGAGAAGTTTACTTATGAGCTTCGCTTCACTTATATAAACTGAAGATACTTTGTAAGCACAGCAAGCAGAGTGTCTAATCAATTTATATCCATAATCAATTCATTGCTTATTATTTTTACAAAAACATCACTATCACCACCCTTTGGACCATGGTGAGCACATTCCAGGACAGAGCTCAAGAGGCTTGGAATTAGCAATGCCCACCCCCACCCCAACCACCAAATTTGCTGCCAGAATTGCCCTCACAACCAAAACGGAGGGGAGCAACCTTTCAACTGCTTCTATAGGTGCCACTTTACTGACTTCCAGGGATGAACTGAAAAAGAATTCTCACCACCAAAGTCCATGAATGAGGCTATTGGTTCAGCATCAATATCAGTTAAAGTTTTTATCAATGTCAATGAGAGCAAAAAAAAATGCATTACCATCTGTTTTGCTGTTGTACCCCAAGATCTCCCTACAAAATGTATGGTTTTTGACAGTAGGAACTTGCCTGCTTTTCTCTTTCTATCCCCATTGCTTTGCACATTTTAAGTACAAGTATAAATTCTTTTATATTTATTCAGAGTTAAATAAAATAAATCCATAATGATAGTATCTGAAAATATGTCTCATACTGCATCTCTTGTCTATCACTTCTCTCTCAGAAGGTTTCATCTTGGGTCCCTGGATTCAACTGGACCAACCGTTTTTCTCAAGTCTTTGAAAGTTGACTTTCTTTACCATGTTAGAGTTATTATAAAAATTGTCTTCCTGACTTGGTTCTTTTCATTCTACCTCAGTTCATACAACTCTCTCTGGGATTCTCTGAATCTATCCCTCTGGTCATTTTTTATGGCACAGCTATGTTCCAATCCATTCATGTATTACATTTTGTTCAACTATCCTGTTATTGATGGACATTTTCTTAGTTACCAATTAAAACAAAAAAGTGTCACTATAAATATTGTGGTACATATGGGGTCCTTTGTCTAGTATCTTATCCACTTGGTAGTATCACTGAGTCAGAGGAAAGCAAGACTTAATAATTTTTCAGGTATAGTACAGAGGCAGCTAGCAGCTCATTGGATAGAGTGCTGGGCTTGGAGTCAAGAAGATCTGAGTTCATATCCAGCTTAGATGCTTTCTTGCTATGTGACCCTGGGAAAATCACTTAAACTGTTTCCTCAGCTATAAAATGGAGATAACAATAGTACCTAACCTGAAGAATTATTATGATGATCAAATGAAATAATACTTACAAAAAGCACTTAATGCAAAAGGAGCAGAACCAGGAGAACACTGTATATATACAGAGACTGATACACTGTGGCACAATCAAACATAATGGACTTCTCTACCAGCAGCAAAGCAATGATCCAGGACAATCCAGAGGCACTTATGAGGAAGAACACTATCCACATCCAGAGAAAGAACTGAGGTAGTAGAAATGTAGAAGAAAAATATATGATCGATCTCATGGTTTGATGGGTATGTGATTGGGGAATTTTGACCTTAAATGATCACTCTACTGCAAATATTAATAATATGGAAATGGGTTTTGAATAATGATACATGTATAACCCAGTGGAATTGCTCATCAGCTCCAGGAGGGGGGGAGAGAAGAAGTGAGGGAAAGAACATGAATCATTTAACCATGGGCAAATATTCTTATTTAATTAATTAATTGAATCCTAAAAACAATTAAATAAACAAATAAATAAATAGCATGCAAGGAGGAAAATAAAAAGCTTTTGAGTTTATTTCCTAAGGTGATCAAGAAAAAAGGAAAAGAAACTATATGTTCAAAAATATTTTATAGCAGTTCTTTTTGTGGAGGCAAAGAACTGGAAACAAAAAGGATCTTTATCAATTGTGGGATGGCTGGACAAGTTGTGGTATATAATTGTAATGAAATACTATTGTGCCATAAAAAATGACAAAATGATTAGCCCCCCAAAACCATGGAAAAACTTATATGAAGTGATGCAAAGTGAAGTTAGCAGAACCAGGAGAGTAGTTGTATACAATAATGTATGATGATCAACTGTGAATGACTTATTATCAACAAGGTGAGGATCCAGGGCAACTCCAAGGGACTCATGACAAAAAAAGGATATCCACTTCCACAGAAGGAGCAGACAGTCAGAATGCAAATTAAAACATGCCATTCTTCACTATATCTCTTCCATGAATTTTTCTCTGGGGTAAGAAATGTGCGTCTTGTTTTACAACATGACTGACAAAGTGGGAAATATGTAGTATATGACAACATATGTACAGCCTATATCACATTACCTGACTTCTTGGGAAAGGGGAAGAAGAAGAAGAAGAAGGGGTGGGAGGAAGGGGAGAAAAAGAATGAGGTATAGATTTTTGGACATAGCTAGTGTAGGAATTCGTTTCTCTTGGATAAGCATATTTATTATAATTTAGTACATATTTATAACAATATGTATTATATTATTGTTATGATACATATTATGTTATGTATACATATATATTTAAAAATGAAATGATAACCACAAAATGTGCTTAACACAATGCCTGGCATTTACTGGAGTATTACAAATCCTTTTTCACTTCCATAATTCCAAAATGGTTTTATGGAGTGACTTAGACCAATTTACAGCTCCATCAACATTTATTATGTCTGTCCTGTAGTCTCTTCAACATTGTTATATTCCTTTTTTGTCATCTTTGCCAATTTGATGGGTATAACCTGGAACCTCAATTGTGTTAATTTATATTTTTACTTTTATTAGTGATTTTGAATATTTTTTCATAAGGTGACTGAAGCTTGTTTTTCTTCTCTTGTGGAATAGTTCTTCAAATATATATTTAATCAATTCCCTATTTATCTTGCATATTAGATCTTTAACAAGGGACTCATGATGATAGTTTTAATCATAATTGCTTTATAGTATAGTAATATCTCTGGTACTGTTGGTCCCCTTTCCACTTTTTTAAAAAAAGTTATATTACTTAAAATTCTTGGTCTTTTGTAGCTCCTGATGAATTTCATTATTATTTTTCCTATATCTATAAGGTAAAACTTTGGCCATATAATTGGTATAGCATTATACAAGTAATTAATTATTTTAAGTAATAATATCCTTTTTATTATAATGGAATGAACCAACCATGAACAATTAATATCTCTAATCATTTAATTCTATGTTTCTGCAAAAAGTGCTTTGTAATTGTATTCATATAATTCCTGTGTGCATTGGTGAGTGGGCTCCAAATATTTTATATAGTCTGAAGTTATTTTGAGTAGTTTTTCTTTCCAGCTTCTCCTTCTGGATTTTATTGGTAATATTGATGATTTTTGTTAGGCATTGTTTACATTTTTATTTTGACACCTAGAGTTCTTTTAGTTAGACCATCATATTATATGCAAAGTCTCCAAAGTCAGTCTCTTTGACTTGTATAGAATTCATGGGCCCTTTTAACATTGCTGTGTTTTGCTTAATTTCATTTCACTTCCATATTTTTGATTTTCATATTTCTATCTCACAACTCTCTTTGAAAGGATTCTGTATCGTGTATTTATTTTTCTAAGTCAGCTATCAGCAATTTTAAAGTCTGTATTAATAGCCTTAATTCTGACTTGAATTTATTGCTAATTTCCTGTTATATACACTTTATTTTTCATTTGAACCATTCTGTAATTGTTAGCTGTGATTTCCTGATCTCTGGGGTATCTACAGAATTCTGTCTTTCTTTAAACAATATTTTTTCATTTTCCTTCATATCATAACATTAATTTGAAGGGCTTTGATTCTCTTTAAGCTTTGTATCAACTCTTCTGTTTTAAGCATCTTCTCGAGGTGCAAGGTTTTTTATTACAGCTCCTTTCAGATTTTAGTATTTTAGCTTTTTTCTTGTAGTCATTGTCACTTGACCTTTGACCCTTCCCCTTCCACTAGTGCCTCCTTGAGGTAGGAGATGTGTAGATTAGCCTGGACTTGGGTCACTGCCCTGACTACTCTCTAAGGGAAGAAGACTGTCCCCAACTCCATTTCAAGTATCCTTTCCATTGACCCTGATGTTCTATTTCACTTAACCTTTGGTTCTAAGGGGTTATATGTGACACATTTCTATCCCTACTCAATTCCTTCATCATTCTTCCTTCTTTCTATTGTGTGTCTGGGCAGAATCAGTATCTGCCACTTTTCTCTGGGTCAAGGGAGCTTAATACAGTCACCAGCTTGGAAGATCCAACAGTGGGACCCTAAGCATTTCTGAGGTTGTTTGTACTCATTCTTTGGTGGCACTGGGTTAACTGGGGGCATAGTTGTAGAATTAAAGCTCTAAATATGAAAGTTCTCCAGAATAAATTCATGGGGTTTTTACTTTGTGCCCACTTATCTTGTCAGCCCAATTATATTTAGAACACAATTTCTTTTGAGGTTTTGGGATTGAGAGAGTTTGCAGAAAGTGACTTTTCATTCATCTTGGTAGCCATCTGCTCATGGCTATAGTCCTAACAAAGACCTATGACCAAGAAATAAAGGATATTGTTGAAGACATTATACCTAGAAAGGGAGTTGGGTGGTGTAAGGATGATGTTAGAAAATAAGTATTGTTTTATTATTTTAGGGATAAAAAGTAGAGTGGTTGTTTGAGAAAAGAACTGGAGTTTGAAGCAGAGCTGAGAGAGCATGGTAATTTCAGATGTGACAATTATAATCCATTTTTTCTATGTTAATTACTCTCTCTGGCAGTCAGCAGAGACACACTCTTAGAGACTCTCAGGGCTGGAAGAAGTAACATCTTTGCCTCTCTCTCTGTCTGAGGGAAAGATCTGAAGGAGCTCAGTATTTCACTTTTCCAACTTGGGAAACACTAGTGATTATCTATTGTGGTTTTTATAGATTGGTTTATATCTGAGAAGACCAAAGAAAGATCTG
The DNA here is from genome assembly GCF_027887165.1 of Monodelphis domestica. Lineage (NCBI taxonomy): Eukaryota > Metazoa > Chordata > Mammalia > Didelphimorphia > Didelphidae > Monodelphis > Monodelphis domestica. The sequence goes on from NC_077230.1 coordinate 298,794,850, forward strand.
GTCTTTGGTTTGGACTCTGAACTGGATTCTTGTTGAGACTCAACCAGCTAGCATTTGCTATTTCATGATTTGAAGGCAAAGTTAAGATTTATAAGGATATTAGCTATAGTTTTATTTAGATAGTATATATTTGGGTTAGTCAGATCAGGGAGGACTAGTGTAGTCTGTGAAACACAGGAGAAGCAGTTCCTTGCGGAATCTGGGAATTTATTTGGGTGGATTTAGAATCCCTTAGATTTAGAAATCCTGTCTTTATCCTCAAATTTTTCAATAAACATTTTATTTTTATAATGAGTCTTTTTTATAATAAGAGTTTCTTGCACTTGGCCTGAAGGGAAGTTCACATTTAAGCTTCACTTCATCACTGAGGATACTTTTGATTACCTCTATTAAAAGTATCCAAACAGTTTGAACCTGATTGGTGAGTTAAACAGTTTTGAACCTATATTGGAACTATTTTTCCATCTAAATATTTTATTTTATAGCTCTCAAATTTATTTTTACAGTTGGTCATTAACCAAGAAGTAGGGATATAGTAAATGGACAGTGATGGTACTCACAAAATGGAGACATTACTAGAGAAAGGCCTCCAGCATGGTAGAAAAATCATAGATGAGGGGGATATGAGAGACTACGATAGAAGAGTACACATGATACAAAGACTCAGATGTGATGGAGAGAACACCCATTCACACTGCTAAGATCCATCCTCTGAATATTGAAGTACTTAGTAAGAAAAAAATTGTTTTAGAAAACAAAAATAGATGTAACTGTCTTTATACTGCCCTTACATGTGGAACTGCCTATCCCTGCTTCAAAGACTCACGCTAGTCACAATTATTAACAAGCAGAGATTTTTATCTTTCTTTGGAAGATTTGCAATAGCAAATCAGAAGGGAGTTGGTGGGGAAGGGCAAAAGGTCATCATAGATAGGAATGGTTTTCTCTAATCTAGGAATCTGTAAATAGAGAATGAATGACCATTTGTTGGACATACTGCAGAGGTGATTCCTTTTTAGGCATGGGATGGATTTGGTTTGGCATTCTAAATTGAGGTTGTGAATTTTTAAAAAAAATTATAACTGTATTTCAATAGAAATATAACCCTTTTTGTTTTATATATTCTATTTATGCATTTAAAAATAGGATTCTGGGAAAGGATCCTCTAGGTTTGTTCAGACTGCTTTAGGGGTCCATGTGCCAAAAATGTTTGAGAAATTCAGAACTAGATTATTTCTGAGATCCTTTCCGTTTCTGAGATCCTGTACTTCTTAGAAGAAGAAAGTGGAAAGAACTAGGCTGCACTTTAGCAATATTAAGTCTGTTGGGAGACAAGCTATAGAGAGGAATAGCAACACAAAAAACCCAAGGGAAGAACTGAGCCGGCAGGAACTCAAGAAAGTTGTCAGTACTTTTTCCCCCCATAGCCCAGTGACACAGAGACCATTTCTTATGTAGGGCTTTGCAGTTGATTTACACCCCACCCACCTTTCCTCCTAGAAGTGGAAAGAGATGACTTGTGGAAGAAACATTGCTAGCGTTTGGGGTGGAAAGTAGGAACAGCTGTGTCCCAGATACAATTGCCTGCAATTTTGTGTGTCTATTTTATAGATGCTGGGACATGCCCTAAATTATGGTGTTAGGCATTGTGGGAGAAATTGGCCCTGGAGTGTTTGTGATAGGAGAGATAACATGGCAATTTGGTGACAAAATGTATTTGAATGGGTGCCATACACTGTGATTTGGTGAGATAATGAGTGGTGCAGCAAAGGCACAGACAGAGCGGTGTTAAGAGTGCTAGTGGATAATCTTTCCCTCTACTTTCCTGTGGCAACACAAGCATTAGAAAGCCAGATTGGAGTGGGGTGGGGATGAGGGGTCTGCTGGGTGGCTCAGTGGATTTAGAGCCAGACCTAGAGATGGAAGGTCCCGGGTTTAAATTTGTTCTCTACCATTTCCTAGCTATGTACTCCTGGATAAGTCACTTAACCTTCATTACCTAGCCCTCACCATTTTTCTGCTTAGAATCCATATTGATTCTAAGATGGAAGGTAAGGAGAAAGAAAGAACGAAAGAACGAAGGAAAGAAGGAAAGAAAGAAAGAAAGAAAGAAAGAAAGAAAGAAAGAAAGAAAGAAGGAAAGAAGGAAAGAAAGAAAGAAAGAAAGAAAGAAGGAAAGAAGGAAAGAAAGAAAGAAAGAAAGAAAGAAAGAAAGAAAGAAAGAAAGAAAGAAAGAAAGAAAGAAAGAAAGAAAGAAAGAAAGAAAGAAAGAAAGAAAGAAAGAAGGAAAGAAGGAAAGAAGGAAAGAAAGAAAGAAAGAAAGAAAGAAAGAAAGAAAGAAAGAAAGAAAGAAAGAAAGAAAGAAAGAAAGAAAGAAAGAAAGAAAGAAAGAAAGAAAGAAAGAAAGAAAGAAAGAAAGAAAGAAAGAAAGAAAGAAAGCAAGGAAGGAAGGAAGGAAGAAAGAAAGGAAGAAAGAAAGAAGGGAGGGAGGGAGAGAGGGAGGGAGGGAGAGAGGGAGGAAAGGAGAGAGAGAGAGAGAGAGAGAGAGAGAGAGAGAGAGAGAGAGAGAGAGAGAGAGAGAGAGAGAGAGAGAGAGAGGTATGATAATTAGTGCAGCCAGATTCTCTGCTGCACAGCATTCTTTGCATGATAACTTTATGAGCTCCCTGTAGTGTCATCAGGAGGAAAGTGAGCTCAGCAAGCATGTAGAAACCAAACACAGGGGGTCAGTGAAAGCAAGATGACACAAGTGGCAGGATCATAGTGAGCTTAAGAGAGAAGGAAGTTATATAAAGAGGAGAAGTAGTTTGGGGATTTCCTGGGAAGACAATGGAAAGATATGAATTTGGTTTCCAATGTGTTGGAGATGACGATGAATTTCAAGTAGATGGTTGGAAATACAAGACTGGAATTCTATAGAGAGGATTAACCTGCTTTCTAGCCACCACCAGGTGTGTTTTCTGATCCATTGACATTTCGTAAAGGCCTCTCTTTTCTATTAATTATTAACGTAAGACCATTTTATAGCAACGTTGAGGGCATTTTGTTCCATTAATAGTAATCTCTGTATCTTGCCCAAGGGCAGGAGAGTGAAAAATAGAAGGGATGTCAAAAAATACCATGGTGCCCTTTACCTGATCACTAAATAGCAGATAGTCAAATGAAAGAAGGTCATGCATATTTATAGTTTCAGAGAATTGTAGAATTTAAGGGCTAAGAAGGATAGTAGAGAACACCTAGTCCAACTGTAGGCCAGCTAGGTGATATGATACAATGGATAGAGCTCCAGGGGTAGAGTCAAGAAGACTCATCTTCCTGGGTTCACATCTGGCCTCAGGCATTTACAAACTGTGTGACCCTGGGCAAGTCGCTTCCCCTGTTTGCCTCAGATTGTTCTATCAAAAAATGAGCTGGAGAAGGAAATAGCAAACTACCCCAGGATCTTTGCCAAGAAAATCCCAAACGAGGTCACAAAGAGTAGGATACAACTGAACAGCAAAAGTCCAATCCTTTTCTTATATTTTACAGATGTGGAAACTGAGACCTGGAGATGCCAATGGATCTGTCCAAGGTGAAATAGCAAGTCACAAAGCCAAAACCATGAGCCAGGTCTCCTGACTCCTGGTCCAGTGGTCTTTCTGCTGTGTAACTGGGTACTTGTAAGTCCTCATTCCCTTTCTAACTGAGCCTCCCTCACCCCAACCTTCCAGTAACAGGTCTCTGGTGCTCTATACATACTGTGTATGTACGTAAGCTATTTCCCCCTTTCTAGGCCTATCAGTAATCTCTAGGAAAGGGCTTCAGGAGTTTGCCTGCCTTAAAGTATTAGTTATAGAGGCCATGCGTTTGTATAATTCAGATGTTTTGCCCTGTGCTGAATTATTCAGATCAGTAATTTGGTTTCCTTTTTAAAAATGGTGAGATTCAGTTTTCACACGAATGCTGGTCTATTATTAGAAATGCTAACAAAAACCTGACTGGGACTGGATAGTAACCTCTGACTTTTTGATTATGGAATGGGAATGCTTCTTAAAGATTTTTATCAGCCTCTGAGGAAATATTAGTTTGAGCCGTCTCTGAGTCTCCATATTGCTTAGAGCTGAATTTTCTTTTGTGGGCCCCCATACACTTACAATATGCTTAAACCAGAATGGCTAGGTGGTTCAGTGGATAGAGAGCTAGAATGGAGGCAGGAGAACCTGGGTTCAAATTTGGCCTCAGACACTTCCTAGCTAGGTGACTCTGGGCTAGTCACTTTGCTGCAATTGACTAGCCATTCTTCTGCCTTAGAATTGAGAGTTAATATCTATTCTAAAACAGAAGGTCTTAAAGGTTTAAAAAATGATATACCTATGTTTTAAAGTAGTGAGGTGGGGGCAGCTGGGTAACTCAGTGGATTGAGAGCCAGGTCTAGAGATGGGAGGTCCTAGGTTCAAATCTAACTTCAGAGACTTCCCAGCTGTGTGACCCTGGGTAAGTCACTTGACCCCCATTGCCTAGCCCTTACCACTCTTCTGCCTTGGAACCAGTACACAGTATTGATTCTAAGATGGAAGGTAAGTTATTTTTAAACAAAATAAAATAAAATAGTAAGGTGAGGGTCTTCTGCCTCTTCCCATTTATTTTTCATCCATCAGGCTTATACCTAGACTATATGACCTAAAAGGTTCTTTACCATTCTAAGATCTCATGTCCTTGAAAGAGGAGGGAACAAACATTCCCCTTGATCCTTCCCTTGCTGCTGTTGTTGGAAGTTTAGCCAAGTCCCTTTGAGATAAATGCATTTGTTTTTGCTCTACATATATGACTATAGGACCATGGCATCCTTTCTAGGCACTGCCCAAGGGAATAGAGAAAAATACTAAGAAGGAGAAACCCCTTGGGAAGGAGAAAGAGAATAAGATCTATAAGGTGACTACTATGTGCCAGGCACTGTGCTAATGACTTAACAAATATCTCATTTTATCCTCACAACAACACTCTAAGGTAGGTACTCTTATTATCCCCATTTAATGGTTGAGAAAACTGAGGTAGACAGAGGTTAATTTACTTATTCAGGGTGACACAGCTAGTAAGTGTCTGAGGCCCCATGTGAACTCAGGTCTTCTTGAGTCCCATCTCCGTGCTCTAACCCCTGTGCTACCTGGTAGGTGCTCCTATCTGGAGTTCAACACACTTACAATCATAGCAACGTATTTTAGTAAAATGTAATATAAGTTCCTAAAGGGAAAGGCCTCTCAATTTTTACCTTTGCATCTCTATCATTCACCCTCAGAGCCTTGCACATAGTAGGTGCTTAATTGAATTGGATTAAAAGCCTGCTCTCTCATACCAAGAACAGCACAAGCAAAGTCTCAGAGGATTCAAGTTGTCTGCTTTTCTTTGTTTCTCCCATTCAACCAAGTGGGAACAAAATAAGTGAGGTGGGGGTGGATTTTTTCCCTACATTTTGGCTTGAAATTTCATAAATAGGACAATCTTGAAAAGTTTTTAACATGATGTTGCACTCTTATTCTGGTGCTTGCCAGGATGTGGGAGTTGACACTTCCAAATGCAGTTTTATCTACCCGAAATAATGCCTTCTTTCTGCCTCCTGTGAGGAGACGTGACAAGGTCACAAGACATCCAGGCATTAACAGGACCACAAAGCTCAATATTTTTGTCATTTTATGCTCTACTCCAAAATCACCAAAAATCTTCTTTCTTCCACACAACTTCCTTCTCCCCCAAACCCGACCCCCCAAAATGAAAACATATCCACGTAACTCTTTGGATCTCCTTGGGAGTTAGGTTTGTTACTGGCTTGTCTGTCGAATTTACAAGGAAAAGCAACCTTGGTGGTGAGGAAAGACTATTGAACTGGAAATCAAGAAAGACTACTGGGCACCAATAATCCATCAACTCAAAAGCAGCCTTCTGATTCAATCCATTCCTTGGGGTTGTAAATTAAGGAACAAAAGGCAGTTCTATTCATTTCTATAGGTCTGGGAATCAGGTTCCCAAGCATGATGGAGAAAGGAACTTCCTATGCTCTCTTCAGATCCTTTCTTTGCCCATATTCTCTAAGGAAAGGAGAGCTATTGGATGTTAGCTGGCAAAAATGGTGGGATTAAATGAGGTTTTTTTGGTAAGGACAGGGGAGATATATTTGTCTCTGAAGGCAACGGAGAAGGATCCAGTAGATGGGGGACTATGTGAGTTTTCATTTCTATTCATAGTCTATGATAAGATGGAGAGTTTTAACTGGTATTTGTAAAAACCAATGAATTTGAACTATAATCTGCTTTCTTATCATAACTGCAGAGAAACTTTGAGAAGATAGACATAATTCCTTGATCAGTCTGAATGTTATCTTGACATTTAAGTAAGAGAACCCTTGAGAGTTTTTTACTATTTGGAGCTGAATGAATGGTAAAAGTGTTACAGAAGCGAGAAGTAAGGAGTAAAAGTGAGGGTAGGGGGTCACTCTGGCTGTGTTCTTTCTCAGCTCAAATTCTGTAAATAATTATGTCTTCATGTTATTATGTGTTACCTCGTTAACTTATTGTAAAGTCGGTGACTTTGATATTTACTTAATCCTAGAAAATTAGGGATTTTGAGAGAGACAGAGAGAGAGAGAGTTGGAAAGAGACAAAGAGTGAGAGGGAGGGTGAAAGGGAGGAGTAACCAATTATGGGGAAAATGTGTTTCCCCATTTTGTTAAATAAGTAGAATGGTAAAAAAAATTATTTCCCCCCAATGGACTAACCACATTGTTTGAATGCCAAATGTACGTTTACCTAAGAGACTCCATTTAATAGAGAACTCACACAAGGCAAGTGCTCCCGCGGTAATCAGAAGTGATACAAAGACACTCTAAAGGTCTCTCCAAAGAACTTTAGTATCATTGGTGAGACATGGGAGTCACTGCCACAGGAACAATGGTTCAATGCTCCAAAGAAGGCACTTTGCTCTATGAGTGAAGCACAATTACAATAGCTTAAAAGAAACATGTGACACACAAATGTAGGATTATCTCTATCCCCATCTTTCATATGGCTATTTGTGATAGAGGCTTATGAACCATTGTTGGTCCGATCAGCCATAGTCACATACATCGTACATTCACTCGGACATAGTGATGTCATTTTGATCCTCTGTGAATGGAGAAAACCAACCAAATAAGTATCTTTGAAAATGAAATAGGAAATTTTTGTCCTGGGTTTTGAAAAACCGGAATTAGGAAAGAATACCGTGGAATACAAAGAGATAGCTAAGACCTCCAGATATTGCTGGCAGGAGTTAGGGATTCAGGTACATAACTCAAAACTCTCCTTCATGAAGCTACTCTCAATCTCACGTTAATGCCATAATGAGGCATCAAAGTAGGGAGATCATCATTGTGAAAAACACAAAGTTAAAAGATGAAATATTTTACTCCAAAATCTTCCCCTTTAAAGGCACAAATGAATTTTCCTGTTACCCAACTCTCTTCAGATTACTACAGCAATATCACACGAAGGCTGAGCTTACATTGCAGCAGAGGACAGAGGACAGACACTAGAATTGTTCAGTCTTTAAATACAGAGTATATTACTAAGGGATGTAGTATTATCTCCTTTGGCAATGTTGGAATATTAAGTATAGTTTTGTTTGAAGGCAGAAAGATGGTTTAAATCAAAGGTATTAAATATGCTGCCCCAAAGCAGTGTATAACCAATAATATTTCCCAATGTAGCAGGAACCAGATTAAAATATAATTCCTATCTGACTTTAATATGATTTTAACATCAATATATTAATAAAAAAGAAATACATTAATGTGTATGGTGTTCTAAGCCAATATGTAGCCTACAAAAATCCTTTTACATGCTTTAGTGATACCCATTTTTTGCCTAATAATAATAATAAAGTGTTGGGCAACACTTAAACCTCACTCACATCTAAATTGGTTCAAAGGGAAATATGCATATATGTATATTTGTGTGTGTGTGTGTGTGTGTATCACATATATACTCAATTGTTAATGGAAATCTATCTTGCCTGAAAGGGAAGTAGGAAGAGAAGGTAATAAATGAAAGTGGGTAGTGATAATAAAATGAAGCATAGATAAAAGAGAGTGATCAGAAGAAAAACAGATGTTAGATGACAGATCAGATAAAAAGAGAGAGAATTAATAGAGGAAAATAGGATGGAAGGAAATATACAGTATTCATAACTGTGAATATGAATGGGATGAATGTGTCCATAAAACAGAAGCAGATAGCAAAATGGATTAAGAACTAGATTCTAACAATATGCTGTTTACTAGAAACACATCTGAAACAGAGAAACACACACAGAGTTAAAATTAGGGGGTAGAGCAGAACCTATTATGCTTTGACTAAAGTAAAAAGTCAGGAGTAACAGTCATGAACTTAGACAAAGTAAAAATAAAAACAAACCTAAGTAAAAGAGACAAGCAGAAAAATTACTTCTTGCTAAAAGGAATCATAGTGAAGTAAAATTAGTACTATGTGTATATGCATCAAATGGCTATAGCATCCAAATTATTAAAGGAAAAGTTAAATGAATTACAAAAGGAAATAGTAAAACTATGCTGGTGGGGAATCTAACTTCCCTCTCTTGGAGTTAGGTAAATATAGTCATAAAATAAATAAGAAAGAAATCAAGGAAATGAATAGAATCTTAGAAAAGTTAGATATGATAACCCTCTGGAGAAAACTGAATGGGAAGAAAAAGGGGTATATTTTTTTCTGAGCAGTTAAGGGTACCTTCAAAAATTGACTATGTACTAGGATATAAAAAGTTTACAATCAAATGCAGAAAAGCAAAAATATTAAATGCACCCTTTTTCAGACAATTATGCAATCAAAATTACTTTTAATAAATGGCCATGGAAGCATAGATATAAAAGCAAGTTGGGGATGCTCATAAACTGGGGTATGGCTAAACAAGTCATGGCATATCATGGTGATGGAATACTATTGTGCTGTAAGAAGTGATGAGCAGATTGATTTTTTAAAAAGCAGGAAAAGATCTACATGAAATGATGAAGAATGAAATGAGCAAAACTAGGAGAACATTATAAACAACAAAAGAAATATTGTTTGATGAATGACTTGTGTAGGTCCACATCCAGGATAATTACTGATGAATTGAAACAAGCAAGACATAGTCTGTATATACTTGCCTTTTTGTTAAATGATGCCTTCTCTAGTACAAGGAGGGGAGAAATTTTAATGTAACAAACAAATAATTTTTTAAAAAAGCTAATTAGAAACTAAATAATATAATCCTAAAGAATGTGTGGGTCAAAGAACAAATAGAAAGAATCAATAATTTCAATTAAAAAGAATGTCAGCAATGAGACAACATTCTAATTATTATGGGATGCACAGTCAAAATAGAACTTAAGGTAAATTTTATATCTCTAAAAATTTACATCAATAAAAGAGAGAAAGATCAGATCAATGAAATGGGCATGCAACTAAAAAAATTTAGAAAAAGAACAAAATCTCTAGTTAAACACTAAAATGGAAATCCCCAAAATGAAAGGAGAGATTAATAAAATTGAAAGTGAAAACAAAAAAACATGGAACAAATAAATAGAAATAGGAGCTGGCTTGGTTGGGAAAAAAATAAACCACTAGTTTATTTGGGGGGAAAAAAAAGAAAACCAAATTACTAGTATCAAAAATGAAAAGGGTAAATGCACCACAAATAAAAATGAAATTAAAACAATTATTAGAAGATATTTTGCCTCAAATTTAAGTGAAATACATTAATATGTACAAAAATATAAACTATCCAGATTAACAAAAGAAGAAATAGAATACTTTAATAATTCTATCTTAGAAAAAGACATTGAACAAACCATCAGTGAACTTGAAAAAAAAATCCCCAAGACTAGATGGATTTATAAATGATTTCTACCAAACATGGAAGAAACAATTAATTCCAACACTATAAAGTATTTGAAAAAATAAGAAAGAGTCCTACAAAATTCCTTTCATGACTCATATATGTTTTTGATACCTAAATCAAGGAGAGCAAAAATAGAGAAAGAAAACAATAGTTCAATTTCCTAAATGAATATAGGTGCAAATTTTTAAAAATAAAATACTAGCAAGGAGACTATAGCAATATATCACAAAGATCATACACCATGACCAAGAGAGATTTATACCAGGAATGCAGGCTTGGTTCATTATTAGGAAAAATATCAGCATAATTGATCATATCAGTAACAATAACAACAAAAATATAAGATTATATGGAAAGATGAAGAAAAAGATTTGCAAAAATACAACAGCAATTCTTTTAAAATCTTTTAAAAACACTAGAAAGCATAGGAATCAATTGAACATTTCTTAAAATATTAAGCAATATCTATCTAAAGTCAAGAGCAAGCTTTCTTTAAATATACTTGTAACCTCCTTAATAAGAAGAAGAGTAAATTAAGGATTTCCTTTATCACCACTATTATTCAATATTGTACTAGAACTTTTAGCTATAGTACTAAGGAAGAGAAATTGAAGGAATAAAAATAATAAGCACAGGGAAACAAAATTATCACTCTTTGTAGGTGATAAGATGGTATACTTAGAGAACCCAAGGGAATCAACTAAAAAGCTAATCAAAACAATTAACAACTTCAGCAAAGTTATAGGACATAAAACAAACCCACATAAATTTTCAGCATTTCTATATATTACCAACAAAACTCAGTATGAAGAGACAGAAAGAAAAATTTCATTTAAAATAATTGCAAGCAATTTAAAATAGTTGGGAATCTAGCTGCCAAGAGAAACTTGGGGATTATATGAACACAATTACAAAAACCTTCTTCACACAAATAAAGGCAGATTTAAATGATTGGAGAAATATTAATTGCTCATGGGTAGGTCAGGCCAATATAATAAAAATGACAATTTTACCTAAGTTGTTACCTATTCAATACTTATAAATCAAACTACCAAAGATTTAATTTATAGAGATAAAAAAATAGTAACAAAATTCATCTTGAAGGACAAAGTCAAGAATATCAAGGGAATTAGTGGGAAAAAATATGTTAAGGTAGGTGGTCTAGCAATTTTAGATTTCAGACTCTATTACAAAGTGGTAATCATGAAAACAATCTGGTATTGGCTAAGACATAGAGGGATGGACTGCTGGAATCAGTTATGTGCACAATATAAAGTAATATATGACCATAGCAACCTAGTGTTTAATAAACCCAAAGATCCAAGCTTTTAGGATAGGAACCCAACATTTGACAAAAATTTCTGGGAAAATGGGAAAACAGTTTGGCAAAACCTAGGCATACCAACATCTCACACCATATGCCAAGATTAGATCAAAATGGATAAGTGATTTATACATAAAGGGTGATATCATAAGTAAATTAGGGGACCTGGGGAAAATGCTCTGTCAGATAAAAGAAGTTTATGACCAAACAAGAGATAGAGGAGATTATGAGAAGTAAAGTGGATAATTTTGATTACATGAGATTCAAAAGCTTTTAAACAAACAAAACTACAGACAAAATTAGAAGAAAAACAGGAAACTGGGGGAAGGGGGCTGGGATTTGAAAGGAGTTTCTCTAATAAAGGCCTCATTTATCAAATATAGAGAGCATTGAGCCAAATTTATAGAAATAAAAGTCATTCATGAGAAGGCAGTTTCCAGAAGACAATTGAAGCTATCAATAGTCACATGAAAAAATATTCTATATCGCTATTGATTAGAGAAATGAACATTAGAACAACTCTGAGATATCACCTAGATTGACCAAGGTGATATAAAAAGGGAAATGACAAATGCTAGAGGATGGTGAAAAATTGAGACATTAATGAAGTATTAGTGGAGTTGTGAGCTTGTTTAATATTCTGGAGAACAATTTGGGAATTATGCCCAAAGCACTATGAAACTGTGCATACCCTTTGATGCAGCAATACCACTACTAGGTCTGTATCCTAAAGAAATCAAAGAAAAGGAGAAAGGACATATTCATGAAAAAATATTTATGGTAGCCCCTTTGTCATAGCAAAGAATTAAAATCATTGAGATGTCCATCAATTGGGGAACGGCTGAACAAGTTGTGGTATATGACTATGATGGAATACTATTTTGCTGTAAGAAATTATGGTATTGGAATGGGATGGTATCGGGAAAACCTCAGAAGACTTATATGAACCAACACAAAGTAAAGTGAGCAGAACCAGGACAACATTGTACAAAGTAAAAGCAATATCATAATGATGCTTAACTATGAAAGACATAGCTATCCTGATCACGACAATGATCCAAGAAAATCATGAAGAACTTATGAGGAAAATGCCATCCACCTCCAGAGAAAGAACTGATGGGGTATGAATACAGATTGAAGCATACTTTTTAAACTTTGATTTTCTTAAAAAAATTTGTCTTTGTTTCTTTTGTAACGTGAATAATATGGAATATATTTTGCATGACTTCACATGTATAATCTATGTCAAATGGCTTGCCTTCACAAGGTAGGGTAAAAAGTAGGAGGGAGGGAGGGAGAGAATTTGAAATTAATTTTTTTAAAAACTAATACTAAAAACCATTTTACATGTAATTGAGAAAAATTAAATTAATTTTTCCAAAAAGACAATTCCAAAGGACTCATGATGAAAAATACAATCTACCTCCTGAGAGAGAATTGATGAACTGATTGTAGATGAAAACATACTTTTTTAAAAGCTTCATTTTTATTGTTTTGTCTGTGTTTTCTTTTTCAGCACAACTAATATAGAAATATGTATATGACCTTATGTGTATAATCAAAATCAAAGTGCTTACTTTGTCAAGGAGTGAGGAGTGAAAGGAGGTAGAGAGTTTATAAGTAAAAATTTTATAAGTGATTTTAAAATATTTTCACATGGAATTAGGAAATATTTAATGAAATAAAAATAATTTTAAAAACAATCAAGGTAAAGCTGAAGCAGATTTTTCAGTAATAGGAAAACCTTGGGCCTCTGGTTTCAGTAATTAGCTTGATGTGCTAATGAGTGTCTACAGGGAGAACAAGATTAATTAATGGGTGAATTTCACTTTAATAAATGTATAGGCAATTTTCTAAATGCAGATGGCAGAGTCCATCCTGATGGGAGCTCTACCCAGAGACTCTCAATATGGTAAGTGTCTGGGAAAAGTGGTTAATTTGTAAATGCTTCATGATACTGATTAGAAGAGAAGTAATACTTGTGTTTGCTTCCCAATGTATTATTCATTTCTCAACAATATGAAGAATTTAATAACTTTCCTCCAGCTTCTACAATACCCCATTGCTCTTTGTTGCTTTTATTTTCATGAAACATCTTTCCAAGATTGCTTTGGTTCATCTGTGCTTTCTTGCATCTTCTTTCCCTAGATTTCTAGTCCTGTGGTAAGCATTCATTCATGCTTTCCTATTCCATTCAAAGTGTCTCTCACCATCAATAAACTGACAGAATGTAGTTAAGGCAAGCTAAAATGCTTTGGAAGGATCAAAAAATCTGGACCCTGATCAAGTTATCTTTAAAATATTGCTTTAAGGAATAATATGTCAGTAGTTGATTATAGTTGAAAAATCCAGTAGAGATCTAGAATTTTGGGACCTACAAAATTATTTATTTCATAATCCAACAGAGTCATTTAGGTGGCTCAGTGGATAGAGAGTCAGATTTGGAGATAGAAGATCAAAACTGGCCTCAAACACTGTGTGACCTTGGACAAGTCACTTAATCCCAATTGCTTAGCCCTTCTGCCATGGAACCAATACTTCATATTGCTTCTAAAATGGAAGATAATGGTTAGGAGGGGGGAGAAAAGAGTTACTAGAGCAAAGATGGAACTTGGATTCTAATTTGAAAAGCAAAACATAACCTTGTTAAGAATTTGTAAGAGAACACTGGATCATTTGTCAAGTCAACAAGTATCTATGAAGAACTACTATGTTCCCTGCTATAATAAAGCCCTATCATTAAAATCAAGCTGTTTTATGCAAATTAAAGATACATTTCTCCAAGGCAAATTTAGTTACATTATATATACCATTACAACAAAATTACAATGTGACAATCTTCCATAAGGTATGTCAGAGCCATCCATTTACCAATTTGTTCATTCGTTAATTTATTCCTGTAGGTATTTTGCACTTGATTTTCAAGAAGAAAAAGAAAGAAAATCAAATCCTGTTGTATCAAGTTCATATCAGTGATTTAGGTATTTTTTATTAAAGCAACAAAAACTTCTAGCACATGTTGATGATAGCCAAAACTCCTTCTAAGTTGGTGTTTAGAATGATGATAACATCTAGGTACTCTCAGACCCTCAAAGTAAAGATTCTGTTCTGTTCAGTTCCCTGTATTTATTGAGAGAAAATGTACTCGGTTCAATATGGGGATGAGGTAGGGTAGAAGAATTTCCTTCTGGTCAGGACTGGTGGGCTATTTGAATGCTTTAAATATATTTGTATATGACCTCCTGTGGGTTCTTTGGATATTTTGCATTTACACTTTACTCAATATGCATCTTGGGAACTTGAGGGCTTGTATGAGAACTCCTACCCATTTTTAGAGAATCTTAGACACATGTCTGATTTTAAGTTTATTAAAGTTTAAAACTATACTAAGCTTTTAGAACACTACATATATGTGTATATATACATATATAAGAATTTAAAATTCCAGAAAAGTCTTATTTATGTAATTCAGTATTTGCAATTATAAAAAATTGAGGTTAATCAGAATATGGATAATCCCTTGGAGTTCATGGTTATGAGGTTTGACAGATTCACAGATTCAGTAGAAGAATTTGCTTTTGCTCTTAATAGTAACTCTAATTCTTTTTCTCCTTTCTTTCTCTTGCCTTCTTCAATCCATTTCAGTTCCTGATAATTCCTTAAAATGTTGCCAGGTTGGGGTGAGGACAGAAGAAGAGATTTTACAGTTATTAGGCTTTATGTTGTTGGGCCTGACCCAGTTCTTGCCAAGGTTGACTTTGCTCATCACACCCTTTGGCCACTTTTATCCACTGGCTATCACACAATGGAGACTTCAGAGATACATCTTGTACAATCTCCCTCTTCCTACCCCTACTAATTTTTGGTCTAGACCCAAAGGCAAAATCTACTCTATGCTATTTCCAGTGAGTGGCTATTGGGCCTCTGCTTAAACTCCTCCACTGATATAGAACTCACTGATTCTAGATGCGACCTGTTCTATTTTTGGATTGTTCTAATTTATTTTAGGAAGTTTTTATAGTTACTTGTATCATTAGTACTTGGAAATTTTTTGTGATTGTTTTCTTGTTGACCATAAAATATAAAGTTCAGTCATCTCTAGCATATCAGTAAGATCACTAATATAAACCAGCAAGTCTCTTTTACCTTTGAAGTGCAGCAGATGACATGATTCAGGAAAATAAGAGAGAAAAGAATTTCTAAGCATGACTATGTTAGGATAAACCATAGCTCCATCAGATATAACTTGGGAATTCTTAGTGAAAAGTAGCTAGAGGTCCCATGGAAAACATGAAGATACAAACTAATTTCATAGTCCTCCCAGATTCCTGACATTATTGTGACTCAACTTAAAAAAAAAATGTGTTTATCCTGTTTTTTCTTGTAGAGCCGAAAGATTCTGGAAAAAATGCTTAGCATATCCGGCTTTCTCCCCTCTCTAATCTAATTCACCTGGTCACAAGAACAACCTCCTAGTCATACCATGTATTCTGGGGGGAAAATAATAAATCCAACCAATCAAAAAAACTCCAACTCACTCTTTTCCTATGTACTCCTCTCGCTCCCCACTCATTTTTCAAGTCTATTCTGATTCTTGTTTTGACCCCTTTTCTCTGTTTTTAGGTTGTGGCTGTGACTTCAACTGTCTCTGACATGACTAAATCAGAAGCAATATGTCAGATGTGGAATTTTCCACTGTGCCATGTCACTAACAGAGACAGGCAATTCAAATCTACTGTGATTATTATTAAAATAATAAATCAGTTATGCCCAAATATGGAATTTGGGGGGGGAGAAGAGATTTCTAAAAAAGTATCTCTCCATTTGTATGTGCCATGGATTGGAAGATGCAAAAATATTTTTTTAAAAATCAAGCAAAAATTAAGCAATATCTGTCTACACACCCCTACTCCCCCTCACCCCTACTTCCCAAATACTTTAGCTCTGTCACATTAGGTCCTGGGCAACACTTGGATAGGACAGGCCTGGAGACCAGAGGATCAGAGAAAGTTCTTGGACAGCAAATATTTGGATGGGGATGCAGGACTGGGTGAGGAAGGGCTCTGTTGAAGTCACTTTAGAAAAGGAAATGTTCTTGACATCCCAAGTCCAGATAGAAAAATAGTAGCTGTAATTCAAGGGATCAGTAGCCCACTACCTGTACCCAGTATTCTTGAGCCTTTGATAAGACTATTCCTTAGGGATGACTGGAATGTAATGTCATTCCCCTCTGCCACAACCAACCCCCTGGGTTACTTACGCACAGTTTAAAGCTGAATTTAAAAGCCAGATCCACTATGAAGCCTTTCCTTATCCCTCTGGGCAATAGCAATTTTGCTCCTTGGATTTCCCACAATATATTTTTTACTCTTTCTATTATATTTATTTATTGTATTTATGGAATGTTGCATATTACACAGTTATTTGTTCTTCTGACTTAATCTCAAAGAGATCCTGTGAGAGAAGAGATTAAAAAAAAAAAAGATCTAAAAGGTGTCTTCTGCATCTGCAACACAACCACTTAAGGCCTACCATAATTCTCTGTACTTGGCAATTGACAAATAAATGAAAAGACAGAAATATGGAGCTTGTGACAAATGATCTGGAAGGAGAGGGATTCTTCTCTGGGCTTCTGTTTCTTTCTCACTGGAGGCAGTTGAGTACTTGTAGCTAGGGAGAAGGCAAACACACAGAGATCTGGAACTTTTGAAGAGAACAGAAGCAAAGGGCTAGGACTTCTGGGAAAACTCTAAGGTGTCCACCTCCATTTCTTGGTGCTATTTATAAAACATCTTTTTGTAAGTCAAATGAACTAGTGAACACAAATGAAGTAATGGTTATAAAGTGCTTTGAACACTCTAATGTGCTATGTAAATGTTTGTTGTTGGTTAGCATTGTCATTTGTTGCCCAAATTCATTTTGGTCACATCTTATCATTTCTGTTGGCTTTGTGTGCTGCTATATATGGGGTAATAGAACTGAATTTTGTTCTGTTTTAATCTTCTGCAGCCAACAGAGATGGGTTGATGACAAAATCATTATAAACAAAAAGGCCTTTCAAGCAGAATATGGGTTTTTTGTACCTGTTCAGAAGTTCACATTCCCAGTTTGGGCTTATGAACTATACTTTCAGGCCATTAAAGGACATGTTGTATGTCCTAAATACACATGGAAAACAGTGCATTACCAGCTGTCCATTCTGTAAAGATCTATAAAAGCCAAAGCGATTTCCACAGAATCATTTTGTATGCATCAACAGTAAATTACACTGCATCAGGACCCAAAGCCCTGAAACCAACAGGTTGAGAGCTGAGGAAGAACCATGCTACTGAAGAGAGAGAGACAGATGGACAGAGACAGAGACACAGAGAAAGACAGAGAGATAGAGAGAGAGACAGAGAGAGACAGACAGACAGACAGACAGAGAGACAGAGACAGAGACAGAGACAGAGACACAGAGAGAGGAGAGAGGGATGGAGGAAGGGAGAGGGAGGTAGGGGAGGACTGAGGAGAGGGAGATAGAGAGGGGAAGAGGGAAAGAGGAGGAGGAGAAGTCTCTGCTCACCTGAGGAAAGGTGAAATGATTGCTTCAGACTAAATAGCTAACAAACCCTCTATCCATCCAGCTAGCTAGGTTTGCTTTGTGCCTTGGTTCACCATGCATATCTAGGGGAAAAACATCCCAATCAAATTCTTTTCTTATTTAGCACATTACTAAGTAGGGAGAAATTAATTGCTCTGATATTTGTCCTATTGCATGTCAGTGCTCTCATTTGGATGTGTCTCCTACTTCTCCTTTCTCTAATATTTGGTGCAATACCTGGCACATAGTAGGCATTTAATAAATATGTATTGATAAATGTTTATTGGGTAATTGATAAAAATGTGTTTGTTTCTTCTTCTATAAAGCTTCTTAGCCTAATTCTCTTTAACTTCATAATTAATCTTTAACCTGATAATGCATTAACAAGCATTGATTTCATACCTATTGGGTGTTGGGCACAGTGCTAAGCTCTGATGATATAAAAACAACAATGAAACAATTCATTCCTTCAAACAGCTTATATTTTATTGGGGCATATAGCATGTACATTTATACACAAAATACACACAAAAGAAATATAAAGGAATTAAGAGGGAAGCACTAATAACTGGAGGGATTAGAAAGGTCTCATATAGGAAACTATTTCGACTGAGCTTTGAAGGAAATTATAGACTTTAAAAATAATAACAATAAAGTGGCTAACATTTATATAGCACTTAAGGATTTGCAAAGCATCCCTATATTTTATGTCATTTGACCCTTATAATAACACTGGGAGTTAGGTGGTTTTAATTATCCCCATTTTACAGATGAAAAAACTGAGAATGAAAGATGTTAAAGGACTTACTCAAAGACATGGGTTTTCCCCCTAATCTATAAGTCTACTTACTGTTCCTTGAACACAGCTCTCCATCTCCCATCTTTGCTTTTCCATGGACTTTTCCCCCATGCCTAGAGCTCCCACCCTCCTCACCTCTGCCTCTTGATATTCTTAGACTCTTTCAAGACTCAGCTCAAATCCCACTTTTCAACAAGAATTCTTCTCCCATGCTAATGCCTTCCTCCTAAGATTCCATCTACATGGTATCCATCTTGTATGCATCTAATTATTCTCATGTATGTCTCCCCCATTAGAATGTATGCTCCCTGAAGACAGGGACTGCTTTTCTTTTCTTTGTATCTCTAGTACTTAGCACAATCTCTGGCATAAAGGAAATTTTACTAAATGCTAATTGATAGGGAATGGCTGAGCAAATTGTGGTATACAATTGCAATGGAATACTGCTATGCTATAAAAAATGATAAGAAGGATGACTTAAGAAAAACCTGGAAGGACCTACATGAATTGATGCAAAGTGAAGTGAGCAGAACCAGGAGAACATTGTACACAGTAACAGCAACATTATGTGATGAACATTTATGAATGACTTGGATATTCTTAGCAACATAGTGATTCAAGACAGTTCTAGAGGACTCATGATGAAAAATGCCATCTGCTTCCAGAAAAAGAACTGATAGAATCTGAATGAAGATCAACCCATACTATATTTCACTTTATTTCTTTGCTTTTCTTTTGTTTGTTGAAATTCTTAGTCACAAAATTACTAATCTATAAAGATATTTACACTATTACACATAAAATCTATATCATATTGCTTGCCATTTCAGGGAGGGAAGAAGGGAAGAAGAGAAGAAGTGTGAAAATTTGGCTCAAACTTTTAAAAAGGGTTAAAATTGTTTTTTCATGTAACTGAGGAAAAATATTATTAAAATGGTAATGACTGACTCATCAGTAAATATCAATGGCTACTTAAAACATAAAATAGTAATCTATCATTTCTATTATGCTCTCCTGGGAGGTTATAACTTAAATTATCAAGATGTGAGACATTTTGTGGCATTGATGAATAGATATTTTAGCTTCACCTTGGCTCTGCACTGTCCAAGCAATTCACTCAAGGTCCATATCATCTAGTCAATCAGAGTATGACAAATTCATACTCCTGTCTGGTTACTTTTTCCTCTGGAAATAGTTATAGTAACTGCAAGAATTATCTCTAGCAGGGAAACTGATACTAACTAAGGAACCTAGGAATTTTTAAACTTCCAACGTAGCCACCAAGCTCATAAAACAGAGTCTCATGCTTACCTGAGCAAGCAGATACATTTGTTGCATCAGTGAGTGTTGTTATAGCTGACCAATCAATTAACTCTCAGAGGAAGTCCAAGGAAGAAAAGAGTCCCAGGCCACAAATTCAAAAGGGAAGAAAAGTTGCCTCTGCTTTTAAAGGAGGCTCAGCAAGAGGGTCTTCCTGCTCAATGACCAGGTAGGGATAGGGTCTGACTTTGGGTGCCAACAGTATCCTCTGACTACAAGGGGGCAAAGCAAAGTGATCACGGCTTAGACTTGACATTGCACATCCTTTTGGTGATGGCCCGCACAGGTCCATCCCCAAACATTCTCTATGGGATGGATTCTTGTCCAATTCCATCCTTAGCCCCACCCCCAAATGCATGCAAATGACATAGAGTAAACTGAGTCATTGATCTATTGGTTAACATACTATTCAGGAAAACCTGTTTCTCCTTATGGATGTTAGGAATGTACTTTCTCATGGGAAAGTCAACTAACAACATATGGTCAACGTACATGGGAATATGTTCCCTTCCTAATGAGGAATAAATCTAGTATAGGATGAGATATGCAATGGAATGTCCTATACTCAATTGATAATGGCACATCTGGCTTCTGGAAAATAAGACTTGCTTCAGTAACTTCAAGGATATGTTCCTCATTTAGTGAAATTATATAAGGCAATATATCATTCACTCTGCCCAGGAGATCACTCAGTTTTGTGCCTGCCATACGTGTTGTTTTGTGTTGCTAATTGCATTGCAATATTTTTGAACAGGAAAATATGTTTTATTTCTTCTATTTTGTTCCCAAATTTTACAACTAACCTTTTTTGAGGGTTTGTTTTTAAATGAAGCACTTTATTTTGTTTGCTTTCCCAACATTATAATTCTTCAAACAAAAACTAAATGACATGTCAGGGACATTTCAGAGGAGATTTTTGGTCAGATATTGGTTGTATTTGGTGTCTTCTAGGTGGTGTAATAGATATAATGCTAGGTCCAGAGTCAGGAAGACACATCTTCATGAGCCTCTGACATTTACTAGCTGGATAAACCTGGACAAGTCACTGAACTCTGCTTCAGTTTCTTCATCTGTAAAATGAGCTGGAAAAGGAATGTTTGCCAATCACAGTTTGCCAAGAAAACTACAATTGTGGTCACTAAGAGTTGGACATGACTAAAATGACTGAACAACAACAAAATCTCTTTGCAGCTCAGAGATTCTGTGGACCTGGGGGCATCTAGACCTCAAAATTTCTGGATTCTTTCAATATATTTTAATCTCAAAATATTTCCTGACCAGACTGGTTTGAGAAATTCTGAACTTGATTCCCAACTCTATAGTTCCATGTTTGTTTCTTTTCAGCATCCTTCTACAGCGATCTTAATAGTCAGAAAAGATGTTTTCACTCTTTTTCTCTTAAAAATTTTTTTCGTATTATTCAAGATGGTTCTCTGGGAGGGAGAGATGAAGGGATTTACGTAGAAATTTAGGAGATTTAGGAACAAAATATATCAATAAAACCTATTCAAAATAAAGAGAAAGGACAAGTTCATGGTAAACTAAACTGACTCACAGGCTATACAAAAAGCTTGCCATTATCCAACCCCCCATCAATGCTGCTTTAGTGGATCTAGCCTTCAAGGTCCCCATCTCAACAGTCAGTAAACTAGTTCACCCCAGATACCATGTGACTTTAGGAAATCACCCAAATCCCTCAGAAGATGAGTTTGTTTATCTACATAAAGTGAGGAGCTTGGATAAGGTGACTTCTATGATACTGCTTTTGGAAAAGTCACATTTGGGGGTCATATGCAAACTTATGTTTGTAACTGCCTCGTTTTCAAAGACATACAGGTCATCACCACCCACTTCCATTGCAGTTCTCTCTAGAAGTTATATAAATGATTATGTTAAACTATCCCCATGATTCATACAATCCAACAAGAATTTATTAATCTACTATGTGCAGAGCTCTGGTTTAGAGTCCAGGGAAAATAAAAATATGAGAGATCACTTTCTTTTCTTCCTGAAGCTTTCCAGTTAAACAGAGAGAGCTCAGATTTTGTTGTTATTAAGGTGCTTCAGTCATGCCCAACTCTTTGTGACCTCCTTGGGGTTTTCTTAGCAAAGATATTAGAGTGGTTTGCTATTTCCTTCTTCTGTTGAAGAGGAAACTGAAGTAAGCAGGGCTATCTTTCTCATCCAGAGTGTTCGAGGTTGAATTTGAACTCAGCTTCCTGACTTCAGACCTGGCACTATATCCACTGTCTACCACTTTACCGAGAGCTATAAAGTGATTTGTTTTACAAAGTGATTTATTTTACAAAATGATTTCCTCACAACAAAGATCATTCTCCCCATTTCACAGATGAAGAAATTGAAGCTCAAAGGGTTAAGTGGTTTGTCAATGGCAATATCAAAATAATAGCTTCCATCTTTAAGAACTGGACAGCACTCTACTCTATCTCATTTAAATCTTACAGTATCTCTGTGAAGCATATATGTACTGTAAGTATTATTAGTCCTATCTTAAAGATAAAAAAATAGTCACACATTATTGATATGACTTACCTATGGTCATAGTTTGCCAGTATCCAAGGTAGAATTCAAAACTTGAGGTCTTCTTGACCCCAAGTCTAACACTATATCATACTACCATGCTGCCTCTTGCATAAAGGGGTGTCTCAGGATTTGAATCTATTTCTTCATACTCTAAGTTTGAGGATCTTCCCATAATGCTATCCTCCACTTGATGGGCATCCCTTAAAAGTAGTGCAGGTGATGCTGTTAGTTGTGTACATCCTGATAAAGTGCTTTCAGCTCCTTAGAGATTCAAGATATTGGGGTATTGTATTTGCTTCTCTTTTGAGCACCAACAATCTCCTATGCACAATCCAATACACAGTCATTATCATTGTCTCAGAAAGAGGAAAGAAACATGTAAAAGCCCTCTCTGCAGAAGGGAAAAGAGAGAAGTCTGGTCAGACAGAAAAGAACTATTTAAATTTAGAGGACTTGGCATCAGTTCAGTTGTGGATGGTAATAACAAAGCAAACAGACCTTATGAGCCTCTTAAACTGTAACTCCCACAGGGTGATTCTCCAGAAAGAAAAATATATCATGATGGAAAGGCCTTCCTGAATTTATATAGATTCCTTTCTTTCTCCCAAATTTCCACAGATCCAGCTTAAGTCAACGGACATTGTAGGCATTGACTCCCGTAAAGAGGAACTTTTCATAAATGGATTCTCAGGGCTAATTTTCTCCCATAGATGTCTAATAAGGAATAGTGGTCCTTCCTGGTGATGAGCCATCCCCAACTAATTGGGCCCTGCTACTGGCACAGAGAGAATCAATTTGGCAAGCCTCCTGCTGTACCTTTGAGAGCATGAAGACAAAGCATATATCTAGGAATCATTCAGTCCCTGACTCCATCCGATGCAAAAGCCCTATCATAACTTGTGTGGAAGAGGCATGAAGAAAGAGAGGATTTGCAGGACAAGCCAGGCATGCAGACTAAGCTGGGGACCTGATCTGCAAAATCAAGGTGAAGATTCCAAACAGAATGTTCCCAGGAGGAGACAGTTGAAGCTGGCCAGGGGGAGGAACTGATTTCTCTCTCTCTGGGGGTGACTGACCAAGCCCTGAGTCATGCCAGGCTGAAATCTTAACACTGCTAGGTTTCTCTCCAGAGGGATGGTAAGATATGCCCTCAACATTCTCCAAGCAGTGACCAATTGGATCATTAAACAAACCCTCTCCTTCGGTGGTGTTTTATCCCGAGTCTTTCCATGGTGCGTCCTTTATTGTCCTGCTTTGTGTCTCTTAAAGTTAAAACAATGCATGCCAGTGCCGTGCTGTTGTTGGTGGCCTCAAGACTGTTTACTCTCAGCTCTCTTTAGGACCTAAAAGGCTGAAAACTGCATCCTAATGGCCCAATTAGGCCTAATGCTCCAGAGTGTTGACTGTTTAGTTACCACCATATTGTGTACAGAACTAATTGTGGTGAAAGCAAATGAATGGTCAGGAAACAAACAAGCTACTAGAAAATAATTACTTGGAGTGTTTCTTTTTAGTGCCTGGACAGCCGATTTCATTATAGTCAACAGCCCCTAAGCTGCCTGGAATAGTGGTATTTGTCATTTTCATAGAAACTTGATAATGACATTAATTTATCTTAATGGTCTGTTCTATTGTTATAAATAGTAAAATTAGCTTAAATTGTCTTGCTTTTGCTGGTTTGGGATGGCTGCAAAGGGCCCCACGACAGCAGATGAGTAGATAATTTGGTGTGCTTGACAGATTTCCAATAATTTGTTATGTGGAACATGAGTAATGCTAGTGCCATTAATGTTCATTTTCCTCTAAATTCATTACTGCCCTTTTCCCTTTTATCTTTTTTAATGTCTGGGCCATTTTTCTATATTTCAAGTGGAGCCACAGAGCCTATTCATATTCAGCTCGCTATTAACATTCTGCACAGAGCGAGCATCCTGTAGAAAAACAACTCTTTATGAAATGATGAGCTTGGTAGCTATTGACGATGGAAAGTGGGCAAAATGGGCTGCTTACTGGTATCGGGGCTGGGATATAATTAAGTCAAATGTAATTTTAAAGAAATTTAAATGTTTTCATTTTCATGGCAAAGGTAAAACATACTTAAGAGAGACCCTAAGAAGGTGCGAAAGCATTAATAAAAATTGTTGCTGCTCCTTTCACTTCCCTCCTACTCTTCACTTAGAGTCTTACTGAAGGTTATTACCCAACATTTCCTATAAAATGGAATCTAATTAGTCCATAAAAATGTTAAAAACAAATTGAGTCTCATAAGCAGATATACTGGTATTATAATCTCCAGCATAAATGTGACAACTATTTACAAAGAGAAGAAAATTATTTTAATTTGGTTTATTCACTCTCAGTTCCGACTAGCATTTATGATGCCACTCATCCTTTTACTATGGCATCTCTACATTTCTTACAAGGATCTGTATGTATGTATATTTGGGTGGGGGATTGGGTGAGGTGGAGGAGCAGAGAGAATTTTTTTTTAAATCAATTGTATTTGCTTTCCTGTTTTTTTCTAAATACCCTACTCACTTTCTCTCCCACTGTGGTAAGGAGCCCACTAAATGATAAAGAGGCTTATTAAAGCTCTTGGCAGCTTTACTGATGTACACCTTCCTACTAATAAACATGACAAATTGGTATGATCGCTATCCCCAACAAGAGAACAAACCCCACAAACCTTCAGACCCCCATTTCCTTTTATTCTTCATGCTGAGTGCTTCAGTGGAGATGAATGAGGCCCTTTGTGCACAGAAACTGCCCCCTACCTGTTATCATGATAGGAGATTCTAAACCAGAGATAACAGAATTCTATTTACTTAGCGTGTAGCACAGTTTCTTGGCATATAGGGGGCATTTAATAAATGACTACTAGTTGATGGATCTCCGGAAACCCCCTGTGATAGTAATGTTGGCCTGAGCTTGAGAGGGAGGTCAGGCTGACCAGATGAGAGAAACAGACTTTAAAAAAATAACAAACTATTATTTTATAGAGAAAAATTGTATTGATTTACCTTTTCAGCCTTTTCCTTCTGCAATGGCTTATATAGGTGTAGGGGCAAAAGGAACCTAGAGGTCTAGTCTAATCCCATCATTCACAGATGAGGAAACTAAGATCGATTGAGATAAAGTAATTCACCAAAGTCTCACATAGGAAGAAAGTGTTAGAGTTGGGATTTGACTCTAGATTCTCTGAGTCCAAATCAAGTCTTCCCACTGAACGGAGTTGCTTCTCTATTTCTTATCCACGATGTACTAAGTGTCTGAACTTTCTAGGCTTCTTGTGATCCAGAAAGGACACTCAATTAATCACAGTTGGGTAGTGTTAGGAAGGCAAGATTGGATTTGAATTCTTTGAAAGAAACCCAGGGCACTTCAATCAAACCACAAACCCCAAAATGACAGCTCTCTCTCCCTGAAATAGCAATAAAGAATTTAAAAACCTTTTCCTTCTCCTGCAACAAGATCATTGCCTTTTTTTTTCCACTGAGAAAAATAATAGATTTTAAAAGCATCTCTGTTCAATAAAATCACTGAGGTATACTACCGAATCCATGTCCAGCCTCTTTATTCCTCTGACAGGGATGAAGGATAATGCACTGATGATGTTGTGTATCAGAGATGCAATTCATAAAATATTTATCCTAAAACAGCAAATGTGTCTGTCTGCCTCGTTCATTTATAAAATAATAGTTTGGAAGAATAAGGTGCCGGCAGAATCCCTTAGTCAATTTGGTTGGCTTTGCCCGGAGTCCATTAGACTAGGTTATATATCGGGCTAAGGAAGATGTGGTTTGTCAGTGCTGTATAATGGATCATGAAAGATAAATGGAATTAGGCAATTGAATAATTAGAGTGATGCCCACTAGAACTGCTCTAAGTGAAGGTCTCTCAGGATTTCCATTAGAAACCTCTATTTCACTGGTTAGGAATACATCTGGGAAAGTTTGGTTTGGGTTAAAAGTTAGTGCCAAACAAACAATCTCCTAGGAGGGTGGGGGTCAGGATTTATTTTACTAGTTTCTAGCACAGTCTTGGGGTCCCACAACCCATGCCATATGCATGCAAAGAATATTTTGAAGGCTGAGGAATTACCAGCTCAGAGGTCTGGGTTTTCCCTGCTTATATCCTGCTCAGATAAGAGTTTACTTCTCTAAGCAGTTCCCAAAAGGGGATGGTAGTTACTCTTGTAGGAGCCATTACCAGCAGATGCCACCTGCCTACCCCTACAGATCAAATGCCCTGCCTCTGTAATCATGATAGCAGAGAAGAAGTTGACAACTTGTGGCATATAGGATGGTTGTGGTTTTTTTTTTCAGTGACACAGTAGTTGGGGTGTGAGAGGGAGGTATATGAAGATATAGTTGTACAGAGAGAGGGAGAGTCTACCTTGCTTCTCTTCCTCTTCTGATTATTCATTCCCACTTAAGGATCTCTGAACAACTAAAGCTTAGTATTTATCAGTGAGTTTTTGAGTTGAGTTCTGATAAAGGTTCTCTAGTTTAGTGTGGTCGGGCTTCCCACTGCTACCTCATTTCAATTTAGATTGATTTTGTTTGGATAAAATGTAATAAGAGTCTACTATGTGCCAGGCACTATATCCTGAGGATACAAAGACCAAAAAAAAAAATACATTCCAGTTTACATTCTACTGGAGGTAACAAAATGAATGCCAGGAATAGATAGGAATAGATGCAGGGTAAACATAAAGTAATTTCACCATGAGAGAATGCTGAGAGGCACTTAGGTTTCACAGTGGATAGAAATCTGGGTTTCAGACAAGTAAGATCTGAGTTTAAGTCCAGTCTCAGATACTTACTAGTCAAGCTGCCCTGTGCAAGCCATTGGTCTCTGTTTGTCTCAGTTTCCTCAACTATAAAATGAGAATAATAATAGCACCTACCTCCCAGGGTTGTTATAAAGATCAAATGACACCCTGCCTGGCACATAGTGCTTAATAAATGCTTTTTTTCCTTTTCTTTCTTCTCAACAATTGGAGAAATCAGCAAAGGCCTCATGTATCAATCAATAATTCAGTTATGGAAAAAACATCTAGGAGCCAAATTAGTAAAAGGCATATGGCTGGCTGAAGGAGGGAAGCCCATACTTCCTAAAAAACTATCAGCATTTGTACAATGTAATTCACTCCAAAGGTCATTATGGAGTGCAATCCATTCTCTATATGGTACCAAGGTTTTGGACAGCTCCGGGGATATCTACAAGTGCTATTAGAGTTTGTCAGACATGTGACATATGTAGGAAATTCAAACAAGATCATTTTAAGAACATAGCATTGAGAGGCAGATCTTTAAGTTACACACCTTTCCAATGTTTGCAGATTACATTAAGATGCCAAATGACAGGGGATTGAAATATACATTGGTAATAGTGGATCTTCTAACTTGATGGGTAGAGGCATATCTGACTAAAAGCAACAACACAGCCAGAGCAATAAAAGTACTACTGAAGGAAATAATTCCTAGGTATGGCATTTCTGATGTTATAGACTTGGACAGGGGATCACATTTCACTTCACAGATCTTGAAAGAAATGTATAAGAACTTGGGAATAAAAAGTAGTCTACATGATGTGTACAGGCCTCAAAGTTCAGGGCAAGTTGAGAGCATGAATAAGGAATTAAAAACAACTATAGGAAAACTCTGTGTACAAACACACCTAAAGTGCACAGATATACTTCCTTTAGCTTTATTTCAGTTCAGAACTAGGCCCAGAGGAGACTTACACATCTCCCCATTTGAAATTCTATATGATTAACCTTTATGGCATGGAAGAACAACAAAACCATCTTACATATCCATGTTAAAAGGATAATGCCAAATTTATACCTATCTAGTAGAAATTCAAAATAGGTTGGAAGAATTAAGGAAGCTAGGATTGTTAGTCTAAAGAGTGCCACTTGATTTCTCACTACACAATATCAATCCTGGGGATAAAGTGTATGTGAAGAATTTTGTTAGAGAAACATTTACAGAGCCTAGATAGAATGGCCCTCTAGAAGTAGTTTTTACTACTCCTATTTCCATCGAAATTTCTAGGAAAGGTCAGTGGTACCATGCCTCGGATGTGAAACAACATTATGTCCACAATATTGATAGCAATATAGAATTTCTAAAGGAAAATTCTGAAGAGAATGCAAAAGAAATATCAGAATCTGAAGTAATGCCAAATGCCCTAGAAACAACTGAAATTGTTCCTATAAATGAGAATGAGAGCGACAAAGAAGAAAAAAACAGAATAAAGGCACTGCAAAAAAAGAAGGATAATTCTAGGTATCAAGAAAATAGCTCCAGATAACAATCAAATCTATGCTACCAGTAAAACAAACTCCTGCTAACAGAAAAACACATAACAATCAAGTTTAAATCAAGAGTAAAAGAAAGTTTCTATGTCCAGATCTCCAGATATCCAGATCTCCAGATCTCTAGATATCCAAACTACAAAAAAATTTTCTAATCATATTCAACTCTGAAATCAAATCTCAAAAATCCATATCAAATTTTAAAACCATAGGATACATTTACAACTGATTAGAAAAATACATTAAATATACAACATACATGAAGATTCACACCATAGAAGACTAACATACATGCATGAAGATTTCAAACTTACATGCATATGCACACATGAAGAAAATCTTATTTTAAAAATCATCAGAGAACACAGGACTTCAATCAAGGTGAGACGACAGGCAAATATGAATGCTATACAGAGGAAGCCGCAGGACCTGTATATTTGCATTCAGTCAACACCAAGGACACCAAAAGAACTTTAAAATTAAAGACTGATGATAATGGGTCACATAAGATTATTCATCATATGTGTTATTTTACGTATAGGGCAATGCATCCACATATATATCAAAATCATAACATGAAGAGGATTCATTGATAGAGTAAGTATACAGAAAAAATTCATAATTAGCACACATACATTTATTTCATTTATTTTATATTTTGGGTTGCATCATATAAAAGATCAACATAGTTGAGCTTCTGCAGGACTCATGCAGGCAAGAAGTTATAAAGTTTCTTGTCTGACTTCTAGTCAGGACTCATGTAAAAATGTATCATAGTTGCACAAATGTAAAGTTTGTACAGAAAGACCAATGTACATTTGTATGATACTAATGGATTAATTTACTTATATAGGTTAAGGATACTAATATATTAACCATTAACACTTAGGAAAAGATTAGCTTAGGGAAGTTTGAAACTTGAGATAGATTAGAGACAGAATGATATTGTATTTTATGATATAAGTTTAAAAGACATATAGTTACCTTAAGAGTTAATAGACTTTACGTAATGGACTTCTCCATTAGTGGCGGTGTAATGCCCCTGAACAATCTGCAGGGATCTAGGAGAAAAACACTATCCATAATTAGAGGACAAACTGTGGTTGTAGAAACACCAAGGAAAAGCAACTGCCTGACTACAACGGTTGAGGGGACATGTCAGAGGAGAGACTCTAAATGAACACTCTAATGCAAATACTAACAACATGGCAATGGGTTCGAATCAAGAACACATGTGATACCCAGTGGAATCACGCGTCAGCTATGGGGGGGGGGGGAGGAAAAGAAAATGATCTTTGTCTCTAATGAATAATGCTTGGAAATGATCAAATAAAATATTATTAAAAGAAAAAGAAAAAAGAAAAAAAAGAAAAAAATTTAATAGACTTTATCAGAGTTCATAGTCCAATTGTTATGGTTCATTGTGATAGGATGATTCAGTTTGTTACAGAAAAATGTTACAATTGTTGAACCTGTTGTTTGTGTTCAAAATACTTCTCTATTTTAATTTGAATTTTCCCTACCCTTCCACTTTCCTGTAAACCCTAAATCTTAGCAGTAGAATTTAGAAAGATTAGAATAGTGAAAATAGATTAGGATTTGTTATTTTGGGGGGTGGTTGAATATTCAGGATAGTACATTTCATAAAATAGATAGTGAGAATACATTAGTAAATCATTAAGGTAACTAATGAACTAATATACAAAGTCTGGTTGACTTTGTATGAACACAGAAATGGGGGATTGGAAACAAGGGGATGACCAGGAGCAAAGAGTTTGAAGAGATGCTGAGAAGAGGAGCAAATGGAATCTTCACAAGACCTCTGTTCTTCTTATCTGGTACTCTCTGGAGCTGGGTGGGAGAAATACAAATCGCTAAATCCTTTGCTTGACCAGAAGAAGATCTCAATTCTCAACTGAAGCCAATCCTTGGGATAGAGACTCTCTTTTTTCCCTTGGGGGAATCCAGGACTTATTCCTGGAAAGATTTCCTTGGTCAAACCCTCAAGATCTATGTAGGAAAGAAAATCTTAGGGATTTCCTCTTCCCTCTGCCCTTTCCATATTCTTTCAACAATCTTATACCCAAATAAATTAAATATCTTGAGTTATATTAGAACTTGAATCAAAGTCTATGTGTTAGGAGGGGAACTTCTAATCTATCAGTTAAGAAGGAGGCTGTGGGGGAAAAGATTTACCCTTTAGTCTAGACTGTTTTCATTGGTAAAAGCTCAACTTAGAGAAAAAAAAAGTGGAATTGTCATGTATTATCCAATCCCCAACAGCTGAACATTGGTTCCTTCCCTTTTCAAAGTCCCCCTCACTATTACATTGTGTGATCCTGGGCAAATCATTTAACCCCAATTTGCCTTGCCCTTACTCCTCTTCTGCCTTAGCATCAATGTTTAATATAGATGGTAAGGACTTAAAAAATTATTAAGCACCTACTATGTTCCAGGCATTGTCATTTGATTCTTATAACAACCCTGGAAGGAATGTAAGTTCCTTGAGAGAAGAGATTGTTTCATTTTCTGTAGAGTGACTAAATCAGTTCCTGGAACATAGTAGGTGCTTCTTGGTTGATTAATTGGTTAGAAGTTTAATTCTACCACTTCCTAGTCACATGACCTTGGGTAAGTCAATTAACTTCTTGAAACTTTAGTTGCCTTTTCTTTCAAATGGGTTAAGAGGAGCTGCTTTGTCCTTCTCTCCAAGCATTGTGTTAAGTGCTGGGAGGTGACATTTGAACTGAGCCTAAAGGGGGTTGGAGGAATAGCTAAGTGGCTCAGTGGATATAGAGCCAGACTTGGAGATGGGAGGTCCTGGGTTCAAATTTAACCTTAGACACTTCCTAGCTGTGTGACCCTGGGCAAGTCTCTTATTCGCCATTGCCTAGCCCTTACTACTCTTCTGCCTTAGAACCAGTACTTGATATTGATTCTAATACTAAAGGTAAAGGGTTAAAAAACAAACAAACCATAATGCAATCCCATTTGACTGAAGGTAGTGTGAGATGAGTGATGAGAAATAAGGTTTACAAGATACCTCTCAAGCCAGATTGTGAAAAGCATTAACCAAGTAAGGGAGTTGTAATTTATCCTAGAAAAATAGGGAGCCAGAGCTACTGCCACATCACCCCAAACCCCTTGATTTATTCTTTAAGGGAATATGGGAAGACTTGGCACAGCTCTGGAAGGGGTGCAAACTGCTCTTCTTTGATATTGTCTGCAGCATGGCTGCACTCCTCTCCCTAACTTTCTGCTCCTTCTGCCCCTGACATTCATTGGAAGTGTGGGGACTGGGGAAGAAAGGAGGTACTCATTGGGGACCACAGTTCACAGAGAGATTCAAGATGTGCCTTGTCAATGCCAATACAACAGTATGTTTTCATCCAATAGTCAATTTGGCCGCATGGTACAAAAAATACAGGATAAACTAAAGCAAGGGCAAATGGATAGAACTTTATTGTCTCTTCTTTGGAATGTATGTTTCTTGAGAGAAGAGGTTGTTTCATTCTCTGTAGAGTGCCAAAAATAGGTGTTTGTTGGTTGATTAATTGGTTA
Organism: Monodelphis domestica; assembly: GCF_027887165.1. Lineage (NCBI taxonomy): Eukaryota > Metazoa > Chordata > Mammalia > Didelphimorphia > Didelphidae > Monodelphis > Monodelphis domestica. The sequence continues at coordinate 298,827,212 of NC_077230.1, forward strand.
GAAGTCTACTTCTACCACTTCATGGGTAAGTCAATTAACTTCTTGGAACTTTAGTTGCCTTATCTTTCAAATGGGTTGAGAGGGGCTGCTTTGTCCTCTCCATGAAGTCAGGACTGACATGATATATGAAAATTAATTTCACTAATCTGCTTTCTAGTGTGCATATTAGTTCAGTATTTCATAGATTTGTGCTTCTGTTGAGGTGGATATTCCCATTATTCATGTGGAGCAGTCTATGCTGCTATGCCTCCTTGCTAGATGGTTTTTTGGAGCTATTATTCTGGGGAGGGCATGGGGAATCAGTGATATGGGGGCAGTTCTAAAGTAATGTGTGTCTTTAGATTTATAACAGTTGGTCCTTAGATTCAGATACTCCATTCTCTATCAGGTCTTCCCCAGAAGCCTTTCCATAGCGGTAGGAGCTCCTAACATTTACAGTCCCCTGCACCTTCACACCACCATGGAGCATCAAAATAGGACTTTACTGAAGGGCTAACCTATGGCTAGAGTTGATGATATAGTGAAGACATGCTAGAATGCACCATGTTACTCTCAGCTATTGGAAATATTTTTAATCTTAATTGCTTTGGTTTGGGGTAGGTAGATGAAGTCAGGTTTGTAATATGCTAAATAATATTTGCATATTGCATAGGATCATGAGATTTAGAATTCATTTATTTGTTTTTAAAACCCTTACCTTCCACCTTACCAATCCTTAAAACCCCTTACCTACCTACCAATCTACTTTCCTATTTTTTAAACAGAACTAGATAGTTTGTTAACCCTTACCTTCTATCTTAGATTCAATTCTAACTATTGGTTCCAAGGAAAAAGAGGGATAAGGACTAGGCAATTGAGTCAAATGATTTGCCCAGGGTCGCACAGCTAGGAAGTATCTGAGGCCACATTGGAAGCCAGGACCTCCCATCTCTAGTCTGTAGTCCTGACTCTCAATCTACCAAGCCACCCAGCTGCCTCCATGGCATTTAGATTCTAAAAGACTTTGAAGGTCAATCCTCATTTTACAGAGGAAGGAGTTGAGGCTCAGAGACAAGTGATTTGTCCAAGATTATACTACTAGTTAAGGACCAGAGAGGAAATTTAGCATCAAACCATATTTATTCATTTAGTCCTTTTAAAAAAGTCAGTACCAGATCTTAAACTGCATTCCAAAAATGTAATTATTGAAACTATTTGTGCTTAGTAGATAGAGAGCCAGGCCCAGAAATATCTGCGTTTCTGGAGGTTCTGGGTACCCCTCTTCTGCCTTGGACCCAATATTTAGTATTGATTCTAAGACAGATAAGGGTTCACAAATTATCTAGTTCTGGTTAAGAAATAGGAAGGTAGATCGGTAGGACACAGCAGACATACAAGAAGTGGTTATAAACAATTATAAAGCCTTATATTTGATAAAAGTATAGAACCAAGTTATAAATATAAGAATTCACTATTTCATAGAACTGCTGAGACAACTGAAAAGCAGTTTGGCATAAACTAGGTATAGATCAGTGTCTTATACCATTCACTAAAATAAATTCAAAATGGATACATCATCTAGACTAAAGGGAAATAGCATAAGCAAATTAGAACAGAGAATATGCCACCTATCAGATTTGGGAATTGAAGAGAAATTTATAAACAAATAAGAGAGAGCACTGTGAGATGTAAAGTGAATAATTTTGATTACATTAAATTAATAAGGTTTAGTACACATAAAATTAATATAGCTAATATTAAAAGGAAAGCAGAAAATTTGGGGGTGGGAAAATTTATAGATAATTTCTCAGATAGAGAAATCATGTCTAAATATGTAGAGAACTTTGTCAAATTTATTAGAACATGCACCATTTCTCAAGTGATAAATGGTCAAAAGATGTGCACAGCTTTTGGATAAAGAAAGCAAGGCAATATATAGGCATATGAAAAAATGCTCTAAGTCATTATTGATTAAAGAAATGCAAATCAAAACAATTATGAGATATCATCATATCCCTATTAGGCTAAAATAATAAAAGGAAACAATTTTGGAGGGAATGTGGGGAAATGGAGACACATATACTGTTGGTGGAACCATGAACTGGTCCAACTATTTTGAAGAACAATTTGGAATTATGCTCAGCAGAGTTATGAAACTAACTATATCCCAAGTCCTAGAAATACCACTCTTGGGTCTGTTTTCCAAGGAGATTATAGAATAAGGAAAAAAGTTCTTTATGTTCCAAAATATTTATAGCAGCTCTCTTTGTGTTAGGGAATGGCTGAGCAAGTTGTGGTATATGCTTGTGCTGGAATACTGCTGTGTTGTAAGAAATGATGAGCAGGTCAATTTTTTTTTAAACTTGGAAAGACCTATATGAAATTATTAAGAGAAAGATGAGTAGAACAAAGAGAACATGTTATACAGCTACAGGATTAATATTTGAAGAATAACTTTTGAATGTCCCTCTCCAGAGAAAGAATTGACAAATAGAAACATGAAAGACATAATTTATAGAGACATTTTTGTTGTCTCTTATTTTATTTTTTTCTCAACTTCACATAAATTTTTAAAATTTGCTTTAAATTTTTAAAGTTCATTTATGTAATTAATTAATTTAGAATATTTTTCCATAGTTACATGAATCGTGTTCTTTTCCTCCCTTCCTCCCACCCCGCTCTCATAGCCCACAAGCAATTCCACTGGGTTTTACATGTTAGACATATTTTTTTGTCAACTGATGGCTTCTCTTTGTGTGGAGAAGGGAAGGGGATGAGATACCTGGGAACTTTAATGTACAGAAAAAAGATATTTTAAAAAATTTCCTCCTAAGGAAAATAAAATAAAAATAAAGTATTATTGGCACCTTTTGTTTATATATATATATATATATATATATACATATATATATATATATATAAATAAAATCTCAGCAAGCCTATCTTCACAACAAAGAAAAACAAATCAGTAAAACCAACTAACAGAGAAACTCATTCAGTTAGCACATGTCACATTTTATACCCATAGTTCTTCTGCCTTGTTGAAGAAAAGAAACAAGTCCATTTCCTCTTCTCTGGGGCCAAGATAGGTAACTGAAATTACACAGCAAAACTGCACTGTTGAGTTCGAGAAAATCTAGCTCTTTGGAAAACAAAATAAATGAGTTAAAGTGCCTCATAGCAATCATTTTGTAAGGATGACCACATAATATATACCCACCCAGTTAATTACCTCCCAGGATTACAAGGAAAAGCCAGACACACTCAACGAAACAGTCATCATAGCAGATATATGCACATAGAGGGCAGACAGGGTTACTCTTATAAGACACACCTACAGGAATGAGGGAACATAGGGGGAAAAAAAACAGCTAAAAATGGGTCCTTACCAGCTTTTGAAGGCAAAGAATATCACTCCAATCAGATTACTGGCAGGGCACTCTCCTCAATGCTGTGACTATCAGAATACCTGGGTCTTATTTCAGGAAAGAAGTCCCAATTTTTTCCTCATAAGAAGCAATTTTGAAATTTTCCCAATTTCAGGATTTTTTCAGTAAGTTGGGATGAAGGAAGAGAAAGGGGAGGATGTGAGAGTAGTGTTGTCAGTATGTTGGTGTCAGTGGTAGAAAAGTGTTATTAGTCAAGATCTCTTTCATAACTAGGAATTCTCTGAAGCAATGATGGGAGGAGGGGAAGATAATGTGTTGGCTGCCAGGTGATCCAGGCTGAAATGGTTTTTATTAGGCTCTCTGCTATAGGATTCTAGGCTAGTGCCATTTTGGATTAATTCTAGTAAAGCACCAGGCCAAGCTTTGTGTGCCTGGAGATGTTTAGAAGATCTCACCAAACTCTTTGGCAGGCAGATAGACAATATTTTGTAGGCACTTCAGAGATGTATCACCCTTTGGTCACTGTCAGGAGCCCCTTGGGCCTGTTTCAGGGCATCCTATTCATTAGAGTGTTGACATTTCCTGTCTAGCGTTTGCCCTGTGTGCTTTTCTCCAAGGCTAAAGTGAAACAGAGGACTGATAATTCTGTGCTTTTGAAAGTTAAGGGGGCTGAAGCAGGAAGAAAGGGGCTCCAAGTTTTCTGGAAGGAACTCAGGACCACTGAAGAGAATGCATTTTTATCAGACTTTAGTATGAACTAAGGCCTTCTCAGCAAGAATTTATGCCAAGTAGGAAGAAAAAGCTGATTTAATTTAATTCATCCCCAAGGCAAAGTGAGCTAGTTTTAAAAAAAAATACATGAGCCAAGTATTATGGAAAGCAGTTTGGAATTAAGCTTAAAAAGTTACTCAAATGTCCATGCCCTTTGTCCCAGAGATGGCATCAATAAACACATATCTCAAGGAGGTTAAAGAGAGTTTCCAAGCATTTCAAAATATCCATAACAGTATTTTTTGTGGTAGCAAAGAATTAGAAACAAATTAGGTGCTCATCAACTGGGAATTGGCTGAATAAATTGAAGGCTATGGATTTAATAGAATATTACCATGATGAATATGATAAATTCATAGAAGCCTAGAAAGATATATGAAATGATACAGAGTAAAGTAAGCAAAACCAGAAAAACAATACATGCAGTGACTTCAACAATGTGAATGTAAAGAATGAAGAAACAAAACTGAAGGCATTTTAGTATAATTATAATGATCAGGCTTGGTCTCAGGTTTTTTTTTTAAACAAAGGTATGAAACATTGTTTATACTGTCAAATATGGTGAATGTATTGTTTTGTTTTGTTGCTCTCTGTTTTTCTCTTTTTTGATCTTTGTTACAAATGTTGGCCCTCTGGGAAGGTGAGGGAGAGGAATATAGTCAGAAATAAGGATGATAAAAGCAAGAAATATCAATAAAAAGATGAAAAAATATAAGTACTGTAGTGATATACACATCATACTTATATACTCAATTCTCTATTATCTGCATACTCACACACACACACACACACACACACATATATGTTATGAATTATCCACATGGGAATCAGACATCATCTCCTACTATATACTATAGATGAGTGATGGTAAGCTTTTTAGAGACGAAGCGTCCAAACTCCATCCTCATTCCACATGTGAGTGATCCTCTTACCCCTGACAGGAGAGAGAGGAAGCTCTCCTATTAGGCTGGTGGGAAGAGAGATGGGTCACGTGAGAAAAGAAATGTCCTCAAGTGTGGTGGAGAGGAGAAAGGGAACAACCCCTTCTGGCATGTGTGCCACAGGTTCATCAATATGGCTATAGATACTATAGCCCTTCTGTTAACTAGGCTACATGGTCATTGAAAAAGAAGAAAGCCTTCTATCTATCATCATCTACAAACTGGCAATTTCTTATAATATTTTGTCAAAAGACAGAAGGATGGAGTGGGTGATATAACATTGTTCTGCCTCCTCTTTGTCCCTACTCCCTCCCAATGCTTCTCAACTACAATCACACAGCCAGAATTTCTTTCATAATCAGGTCAGGTTTATCCACATCTGCTACCCTACGTCTACTAATATTGCTATTTTGGAGCCAAGATAAATATCATCTGGAAACAGTTTTATAAAGTGAACTTCCACTAGAGTCCTATTTATATGCCTCATGGTAATATGGAGGTGACTCTGGGTTTTCAAAAGTTTTGCTAACAGAGGTTGTCAGTGGATTCTATTGAGCTGGAACAGGCCAATGAATGAGACTTACATCTATCATGTCAAGCCAGCCTTGCTAAATTCCTGGTGCATTTTTTCCATAACAACTCTCAAAGCTTTTCTCTTAAGTTACATGGGAACTATAAATTGTACCCATGGATAGAAATCATAGAATATTAAGACACTGAAAAAATGGGAAAGAAAGAGCATTTTAGATTACATGCAAAATTAACAGAACCAAACTAGCCATGACTTGTCAGAACAACTGAACAAACCCAGTCCCAATTTTGGTTGTAGTTTTGGAAATGTTTCCTCCAAAGAAGAGAATGTTTCAGAATAATGAGGGAAACAAACAGCCAACTAATGCTTTTTGAAAATGTATTCATTCACTTATTCAACAAATTCAGTTAAATTAAAACAGCATTTAAACACCTACTGTGTGCAAGTCACTATGCTAAGCTCCAGGGAAACAAAGATAGGGGAGGGAAAAAAAGGCCCAGGCCCTGTCCTTAAGAAACTTACAGTCCTCTTGGAAGTATATGACAAATCAGTCTAATACAACATAGAGTGAGATAAAAGCAAAGAGTAGGTCCAGACAAAAAGATCTAAGAAACTTTGAGGATAGAACAATGAAGGAAAGTTTCATAGGATTGATGATACTTGAGCTGGACCTTAAATGAATGTCTTAGAACATACTGGTCACCTAAAATGTGATCCTACTGTACTTTCTCTCCCATTGGCAGAAAAAAAAGAAAAAGGAAATTTCGTTAGACCTTATACATAGTTAAACAAAATAAATGCAAACATTGGCCATGTCCAAAAATGTATGTTTCATTCTGTAACTTGAGACCTCTGAGGTCTCTTCTAGCTCTAGAGTATATGATTTTCAATTTATGAAAAATGAATTTGAGATGAGAGAGACTAGAAGCAGAAAAAGCAGTTATTAGGAGGTTGATATTGAGAGAAGGGTGCAATGTGAAGCACAGCCAGGGGTCCCAATGATGTGGGGTTCAAGAAAGGTTTGCAATCCCAATTCTTAGACCCAGTGGCCTTTACCAAAAGCCAAGACATGCTCCTATAGATTTTGGCACATTGGGCCAAAGTACCATTCCTCTCACCCAGTTATAATTATATAGAGAAAAATAGAAAAAACAAGAGGGTTGGTGTGGGTAGAGCAAGCATTTATTAAGATCCTACTAAGTACCAGACACTGTGTTAAGTACTTTCAAATATCTCATTTGAACCTTACAACTAAAGACAAAGAGACACTAATCCTCTATGGGTAACTCAAGAAAACCAGAGAGGGAAGTCCCCTTCTGAGGCACAAGAGTGAGAAGGGGCACGACTTATACCAATCTTGTTGTTCAGTTGATTTTTAGTCATGTCTGACCCTTTACATGGCTCCATTTGAGGTTTTCTTGGCAAAGATATTGTAGTAGTTTGCTATTTCCTTCTCCAGCTCATTTTACAGATTAAGAAACTAATGCAAACAGTGACTTTCTAATGTCCACATAGGTAATAAGTATCCAAGGATGGATTTGATCATATGATGTGTCTTCCTGACTCTGGGCCTGGCATTCTTTCCATTGTACCAACTACCTGCCCCAGCATACTGATTAGATTTCAATGATTAAGTTCAACTAAACTCAATGAGAAATGCAGAACCACATGGGCTTGAGGTGAGAGTTGAGGTTGTAAGACAGTATGTCAGGTAAAAGATGAAATGACTAAGGAAACAAAGGCTGGAGCTTTTGAGCATTTTGATTTATTAAGTAATTCATGCCAACTGCCTAATAAATCAGGACCAGGCCCTTCTTCAGTTTAGGGCTGGACCCTAAATACATGGGGACACAGACTTTAATCCATTAAAAACAACCAAATAAGGCCAATTAATTAAAAGGGAAAATATAACATTAGGCAAGCTGCTTTCCAATTGGAGGAAAGATTAGAGACTTTCCACGTTGGAAGGAGGAGAGGGAACAGGTACAATTCCCTAAATTCAGAAAAAGAATTGTCCCACTCTCCCTAAGGATCAATAAACAATCAAAGGAACATGGAAATGATTAGTAATTGATCAGTATGGAGACAGTTTTCAGTTAAGACATATGGGTTGCTTGAGATGTACCCCTGTAAGAAAACTTCCATCAATCTTTATTCTGACCCGGTTTCTGGTCAGTGTAACCTAGGTCCTTAGTTAAGGGCCTCTAAATAGAAGATAGAGGTGGTCCAGGTTCCCAGTCATGCAGAGATAGATTCAAACGATACAGTAAGGTTTTCTCATGGTGGCCACACGTGAATGTGGTTTTCTCACAAAACAAAAATTGGACTAAATCTTTATTTGAATAGAAAAGGAATTGAGCTGGCTCCAGAACTGAGTGATAAGATAGTCAGTGTAATTCACTCAATTCCTTCAATTCCCACTCCCACTTGCTGCCCTAATCTCCTCACTTCCTTCAATTTTCCTCAACAGGTTGCATTCTTTAGGTTTATGGGATTCCATGAACCGGTAAACGAAAAGTGAAAATGGAGGCATATTGAAGGGAAGTGTGCCACAATTCAGCCACTGCTTATATATATGAAGGAAAGGTGAACACAGAAGACTGAGATGTGACAATGCAGTTGAGAGTGTAGGCATCAGGTGGATCTAGTGTCATTTGTGGAGGTGGAGATTCAGTCAGTCAAGGAGATCATATGATTGAGGGGGCAAGATGAAAAAAAGCTTCAGTGGGCTATCTTTCTCTTCTTTACAGAGAGGTGTCACACAACAAGTTCTCATAATGAAATAAACTCATTACAGATCACTCCAAGAAAGATTAAGAATTGGGGGAACATTCCAGTATTACTGGGTAAGATCATTCAGATGTTAAAGGCGAATCAGTAATATGTTGGGTTGATGATCCAGGTGCATGATTAGTCAGACAACATAAGAGAGAACTTCCCTTTTCCTTCCTTCCTTCCTTCCTTCCTTCCTTCCTTCCTTCCTTCCTTCCTTCCTTCCTTCCTTCCTTCCTTCCTTCCTTCCTTCCTTCCTTCCTTCCTTCCTTCCTTTCTTCCTTCCTTCCTTCCTTCCTTCCTTCCTTCCTTCCTTCCTTCCTTCCTTCCTTCCTTCCTTCCTTCCTTCCTTCCTTCCTTCCTTCCTTCCTTCCTTTCTTCCTTCCTTCCTTTCTTCCTTCCTTCCTTTCTTCCTGCCTTCCTTCCTTTCTTCCTTCCTTCCTTTCTTCCTTCCTTCCTTTCTTCTTTCCTTCCTTTCTCCTTTCCTCCCTTTCTCCTTTCCCCCTTCCTTCCTTTTCTAAAAAGAATCCCCTTACCTACTATCTTAGAATCAAATCTAAGCATTAGTTCCAAGGAAAAAGAGCAGTAAGGGTTAGGCAATTAGGGCTAAGTGACTTGCCCAAGGTCACACAAATAGGAAGTGTCTGAAAGCAAATTTGAACCCAGGACCACCTATCTCTAGGCCTGACACTTTATCCACTGAGTCACTTCAATGCCTAGAGGACTTCACTTTTCACCAAAAGTCTTTTACCTTGACAAGAGGTAGAATATCCTCTCTTGGACTTTTTTAAATTCTAAATTTGTGGGGAAACCATTTTCTTTTATTGTTTCTATTTTTGAAAATTAAAAGATTGTCACCAGGATGGAAATTTTGCAGGAAATAGTCTATAGATTTAGTTTGCATCATGAAGCTTTTTTGATGTACTCCACAATTCTCCAACATAGGAAGCAACAGAAGCATCTTCCCTGAGCAATGATGTATAGACTGTGGGGGGGGGGAAGGGGGGGAGAATGGTTTTGCACTTATAAAAGAATGACTACAAAGAATTTCATTAGGATAGATTTGTAATAGAAATACACTAATATGTAAAAATGTATAATTTGCACCCTCATTTCCACTTGGTCTGCTACAAAGATACAACAAAATCAAAAGGAGAACACTGAGTCATCCAAAAATGATTTTGAAAGCATAATTTGACAACCATAGTCTTAAGTTCCTTATTAATACATTAAATTTGGTCAGATCTTTGAGAATAATATGAGGTGTGCAATCCCTATTATTTTGGGGTTGCTATTCCACCTTACCTTCTGACTGAGTTAAGAACAAGGCCCAAGACTCATCCGAATAAGGGGAATACATGCTTACTCTGGATGGATGCCAGAAGCCTCACAGCTCCCTGGCACCCAGAAAATGTTTGCTTCTTGTCCCACATGCCTCCTGGCATCAAGATCAGCCTCTGACCCAGACTGAGGCCAAGTCTTAGCAGAGAGACCTCGAAAAGAGACTTCACAGAAGATATAAGTTCAAGGTCCTGGGAAAGCTTCATGCTCTTTTGCACTGGAATCATGGTGAGATGAGACAGCTAGAAAAGTTCCAGCAAGTAAGCACTAGCTAGGGGAGCTTGGCATGCCTGATGTCTGACTGAGAAGATGGTGTAGCTGACAAGGGGAAGGAGATTTGTCAATAGAACAGCCAGACTCATGTGACTGGTGGCTTGTCTTTCTCTCACTTGTTTTTTTTTTATTATTTAATAAATAATTGTAAATTAAGACACAGTCTCCAGAGAATTTTACTCTTAACAGATAATTGTGACAGTAGAACTAGGGAATGTCCCAACCCATTGAGTAAGTTGGTCAACAATGACAAGACAATAATTATAATGACCAGTCTTAGGAATATTAACAAAAACACTTTATAAGAATGCAAAAGGGTGTGAGTTGAAGGACGGTCACCAAAGGCTCTGGCTTGAAATGCATGTTAATTGAAAGTTTGGCAAATTGGACAAGTGGTTGTTATGGGAGCTGTCACTGGAGTGATGCCTGTGGCAACCCCTTGAATCTATTATCACTTATATGTCTTAATGGCTCTTTTTTTGAACAGAAAGGCTTACATATGAAAGGACGCTTCAGGGGAAGAAGATCTTACCTTCCTCAATCACCCCAACTCCAGAGATCTGATTAGCCTTATATTGCAGTCTTCAGCATCAATACAGGGAATATGATTCCATTACTTTCTATTGGAGGTATTAGAGAAGAGAGAATGGCCAGTGGATGAAAGAGTCACTGAGAGGAAGAATGTGAGAAGGACCTTCTAAAGTAACCAACTTTGGGGTGCTTGTTAGCCCAGGAATTCCCATGACAGACAGAGTCAGTTCCCATTGGTATGGGTAGAACAAGGAAAAATTAACAGGACCTTGGTCTTTGGAACACTTAATTGTTAAAGGCCATTCAGGAGAGGAGTGGAGCCAAAATGGTAGCTTAACTGAAACCTGACAGTCTTTCCAAATCAATCTTTTAAAAGTGCCTCCAAATGAAAGGAATAAAAAACCAACAACAGAACACTCCCTCTTCTTCAAGGGATTCTGCTGAATACAACTTGGAAGATAGGCAGAGAGTTGATTGTCATGGGATAAGGGGGAACAGGAAGCAAAACTTCACAGAGGAGTGCTGGCTGACCTCCACAACCCCCCCCCCCACCTACTGCACCAAGTCCCAAACCTGGGCATAGGCCAACTTTGGAATCCCAACCAGGCTACACCAAGAAAAGAGCACCTCAGACCTTGACATCCCAGGCCCTGGCACCAGCCCCCAGTGAGGCCCTTCCAAGACTCACCAGAGGTGAAGACCTAGCCCCAGGACAAAAGAGCCCTCAGTGCCACACCATGCAAGTCAGCAGCAGAAGGGACAGAATCATCAGCTTACAAAATTCTCAGTCCACAGACAAAAAAAAAAAAGGCTAGATTGTTTTCATGATTACCCAATTGTAATATAGTTTGAAATCTGGAATTGCTAGACTCCCTTTCTTAACTTTTTTATTGATTCCCTTGATATTCTTTACCTTTTTTTTCCCCTTCTAGATGAATTTTGTTACTATTTTTCTATCTCTATAAATTCTTTGGTAGTTTAATGGGTATGGCACTGAATAAATAAATTAGATAGAATTGTCATTTTTATTAAATTGGCTCAACCTACCCATGAGCCATTAATGTTTTTCCAATTATTTAGATCTGCCTTTTTTCATGAAAAGGTTTTTGAGTTCATATAATCCCTGAGTTTGTCTTGGCAGCTACACTGCCAAGTGTTTTATATTGTCTACAGTTATTTTAAATAGAATTTTCCTTTCTATTTATTCCTACCGAGCTTTGTGGTTACATAGAGAAATGCTGATGATTTATGTAAGTTTATTTTATATATAGCAACTTTGCTAAATTTTTTAATTGTTTCAATCAGTTTTTAAATTGATTCTCTAGGGTACTCTAAGTATACCATCATATCATCTGCAAAGAGTAATAGTTTTTTTCCTCATTGTCTATTTTTGTTCCTTCAGTTTCTTTTTCTTGTCCTATTGCTATAGCTAGCATTTTTAGTACAATATTGAATAATAGTGATGAAAATGGGCACTCATTGGGCAGACTTTGAGTGTAACCTTTTAACAGATAAAGCTGGCTCTTGGTTTTAAACAGATGCTACTTATCATTTTAAGGAAAAGTCCATTGATTCCTATGCATTCTAGTGTTTTAATAGGAACAGGTGGTGTACTTTGTCAAAGGATTTTTCTGTATCTATTGATAGAATCGTGTGCTTTTTGTTTTTTTCATTGTTATGCTCAATTAGGCTGCTAATTTTCTTAATATTGAACCATATTTGTAGTTCAATATAAATCCTACCTAGTCATAGTGTCTTATCTCTGGGATATATTGCTATAATCTCCTTGCTAATATTTTATTTCATATAGTAGGGATAGGATTGAGGTGGATGAGATGAGAGTAGACAGCAGGGATCAGATGGAGGGCATTGTTCTTCCTTTGTATAATTTAGTATCACTAGGTTTCAATTAAGAAAAAGGAGATGGTAGTATGCTTACTATTAATGAATGAATGCAGACATAATATCAGTGGATGAAAGGAATTCCAATGTGGACAGCACTTGATTGGGTAAGATCCAAGGTCTCTGAGGGAAGATATCACGTTGAGGAGGTGCCTAAATGTGTAGGCTCTTGGCAAGCACCAATGCAACCAAATAGAATTGTTTCCCCAGGGTACTAAGATACTTGTGTAAAGTGGGAGCAGAGCCTGGCAATGTGTGACTGATTAAATAAGGAAGGTAATTAGAAGGTTCCAGGAAGTTGAATGGCATAGTAGATAGAGAACTAGCACTGGACTCAGAAAGACCTGAGTTTAAGTCCCACTTCTGCTACACATTGGATTTGTGACTCTTTTCAGATAAAATTTTACTTGTTTGTGCTAGGCAATTCTGTAAGACCAGAAGTTGCAAAGTAGCTGCTACTGTTGAGCTAAAAGGGAATTTCCTCTCTAGAAGTTTTTGACCGTAACTGCTCAAAATAAATCTAGAAAATGCATCAGACTGAATCCTGATGGGAGATCAAGGAAAGTCATAGTGAGTCCTTTGTCCAGCCCAGGTCATCACAAGGAGATAGGCAAACAGGTCTGCTGACCTCTAGAGATTGGATTGGGGCAGGAACACTCCTAATACTGGGCCATCCCAAAACCTATATGAGAGCATTGAGATGGGGACAGATGTGAACTGGAAGTTTTGAAAACCACTCTCCAATTCTGAGTCACAGATACAGGACAGACCAAGAATAGAACTGCTACACCCTAGCATATTGTTTTGGGTAGGGTGATCCTGAGTAGTATAAAGGAGGAATTTAAGATTTACTAGCAACAGCAGCGATTTGGCTCAGACCCTAGCAGTAGATTAAGATCCCAGTTCCAGCATCTAAACTAAACTGCAGTTATTTTAAATGGAATTTCTCTTTCTATCTCTTCCTGGTGAGTTTTGTGGCAATATACAGATGCTGATGATTTATTTAAGTTTATTTTATATACTGCAACTTTGCTGAAGTTGTTAATAACCAAATGGAGGACACCAAATGAGGAATAACCAGATGAAGAATACCAGACCAAAGAGGACCTGCAGTTTCATCACTCTGAATTCACTGAACTACTTTGAGGACAAATGGGAGCTTGAGTCCAGCAGCATTCTACTGTTCTGGTTAAAACTTAGGTCAGAAACTTGAAGAACTTAGATCAGAGGAGCAACAATCAGCTTTTACCCTGGGAGATCATGCTGGGAGCATGTCTCCAACCTTTCTGTGAGATCTTGGAATAACACAATGCTAAATATCCCAAGAAAAGAGCAATAAGACTAGCCTAGCCTCTCCCTCTGAAAGTGTGGCAGATCCCAGTTCTAATATCAAGTCAGAAATCTAGTAAATAAGTTGGAAGAATGAAGCCAACAAAAAAAACAAACAAAAAACCTTATAATGAGCTATTGAGGGATACTCAAGACACAAACACAGAAGAAAATAATGTCTCTAAAATATTTACAAGTAATGCCTCAGAGAAAAACAGCTTGGGCACTGGAAGAAATGAAGCAAGAGTTTAAAAATGAGTTTTAAATGGTTTCCATTTTTATTTTTTATGAATGAAATAATAATATTTGAGGGAAAATGGAAAAGAAATGAGAGCTATGGAAGAAAAAATTGAAAAGAAGATTAATAGATGGCACCATAGGCATGAAATTTTGTCCAAGCAACACATTCCCTAAAACTTAGAGTGGACTAAGTAGAAGTAAATAACTCCAAGAGACAATAAGAAATATTGATGCAAAGCCAAAAGACTGGAAAAAAAAGAAAAGAAAAAATGTAAGGTATCTCATAGCAAAACCAAAAAATAAAACTGACCTGGGAAACAGATTGAGGGGGAAAATATGAGGACATCTCATTGGAGGAGAGCTTTAAAGACACATTTTGTTCTACTATGCCAAAGAATTTTTGTTGTTGTTGTAAACAACAGTTAACAAAAAAGAAGTTATTATCTTCATATTTCAGTCAGTTGTATATTTGAGAACACATGGCTGCTATAGAATTCATTTGTGGAAGACTACTTACTCTATTTTCACATTTTCATTATGGATACACTTATTGCAGACATAAACCACACATAAACATGACATGGTAGGTAGCTACTAATGCCTTGCCTTTGGGGGAGGTGAGGACAGGACTTTCACCTGTGATATTTTCCATTTTATTTGAACATTTTGTACCTTGTCTCTTTTGATAATTTATCCACGAGATTATTTTAAATTATTTCTCCCCCAGCAAAGTTCCACCCCCATAAGTATTCAGTAAAGTTTAGCTGTTCTGTCTGACTTCCATTTCTTTACTGCCATTTCTGCTTCTTCATGTAGTTCAAAGCACTAACATGTTAAGAGTCCAGATGAGGCAGTTCTACCATCACTGAAAATGAGGGTAGATTGATATAAAACAGTCAGTTCTGTTCTTAAAATCTATTCTTTGGTCCTAATTTTGTTATTAAATGCTCTTAAAGTGATCTGGCTTAGTAGATTCTAATGCTAGTCTTTTTATCTGCAGGATCATTTTCCCTTCTTCCTTTTCACTGTTTTGCAATGTGATAACTTTGTGTCCTTCTTTCATAATATTTTCGTAATGTGCTTTTATTCTAAGCTAATTTTTGCCTTAGCTACCACATTCTTTGGCAAAGAAATCAAATCATTATAAGCAAAAGTAATTTTTTAGTTCTTTTTTCTTAAATTACTTTTGGTTCTAGAGTTTGAATTTGGTAGCTATTGTTTTATATTACAAAGTCAGTTCGGTAATACAGTAGATAAAAAGCTGGGCCTGGAGCCAGGAAGATCTGAGTTCAAATCCAGCCTCAGACACTTACTAGCTGTGTGACCCTGGACAAGTCACTTTACCCTGTTTGCTTCAGTTTTTTTATCTATAAAATGAACCAGAGAAGGAAACCACTCTAGTATTTTTGCCAAAAAAACTTAAATGTGAAGATACAGCATCAAACATGACTGAAATGATTCAACAACAACAACCACAAAACTTCTCTGAGAAATAGGGATAATCAGAATTAATATCTCTATTTTTACCTATTTCCCATTTTGGAGGTCAACAGTTTTTTTAATTAGGTTAAATTGGAAATATTGTGACTGCTTATGTTTTCTCATCTCCAAAATGTGTTCATTTTGATCTTTGTTACAGCAAATGGTCTGCCTCCATAATGAACTGAAAACAGACAGCTGATTCAGAACTGACTATCATTATTGAACCCACTGTCTGCCTAGTAGGATGGATGTCTCCCTACAAAAATAGGATTTCAATTTTCTGTTAGCCATTGGTTCACTATATTTCCCAGTTTAAAATTCATTTAGCTAGGTAAAGAAAGTGATTAATTCTGTCTTTTTATGCTATGTTCCATTCACCCCAAGCACATTTTTTACCTCTTTCTTCTTCTCCTTGTCTCCAAGCACCCATTTTTTACCCCATCTTTCCTCTTCCTCTTGCCAAAACATAGCTAAAAGTCTCACCCTTTTGGAATACCTAACACTTTCCAGCAGCTTCAGCTTGTTTTGAGCTGTTATCATGAGCCTGTGCCCTTCTTTTCTATTAATTCCCAATTCATTGCTCTTGCTTCTATTTTCTGTACACATCTTTTAAAAAAAATCCAAGTTGGTCAAGGACAAAATAAGTTGGGCACAAAACTATGCATACAAACTCACCAGAAGTCAAGCTATTGCTATTGATTCATTCATGCCCTAAGCACTGGGGCTACTTGAATCTTACTCTTCCTTCCTCCCATTCATAGCACTCTCTTTTTCCTGTGGATATACATGGATTTGCATAGATATACTTATTGGGGGCATCCTTATCATCTCGTCCCCAAACTTGTATCTTAAACCAAGAAGACTCTTTCATACATTCCTTCTCATTCAAGGCCCCTTTCAGTTAACACTTCTGATAACCCCCTACAGCATTTTGTCTGTACCTCTCCTATGTACTTATCCTGTATCTCTATGTTTAGGCATCTTGTGCCCATGTCTTTATGGCACCAAATAGATTATGAGTGCGAAAGCCTCTGCCTATATCTTAGCAGTTATTGTCTCCTGGCTGCAGAATTACCAGGAGGTCTTCAGGCTCATGAACACTCGTTCTTTTTTTGTTTCTCCGTCTCTGTTTCTCTGGGTCTGTCTTTCTCTGTCTCTCACTTCATTTTACCTCCTTTCCCCCATACATAGTCTCTTCTTCCATAATAGATCCTTTTGTACACACAATAACCAGATTCAGGTTCTTGATAATCCCTCATATATAGAATTTTTTCTCTTATTTCATCTCAGCACATCTCATAACAGTGGATTTGTCTTGGGGAAGATACATTTTATTTTCTCCAACTACTTTTTCCTCTTGTGGATGTACTTACCAATTCCCACATCCTTTGTGTGACTTCCATTTACCATCTTGATTTCTCTAACACCAACATCAGTGATCGATTTGCTAGATTTCTACATGACTCTAAGGAATACCTAGCAGGTGTCAGTCAAATAACATTTAATATCTTTTGGACCCACTATGAGTCAGGCACTGTGCTAAGTTCTGCAGATACAAAGAACCTTTTAAAAAAATTCCCTGCTTTCAAGGAATTCACAGTCTAATAAAGAATGAGACAATATACAAACATATGTACAAGATAAATTGAGGGTAATCTCAGAAGGAAGGTGCTAAAAATAAGGAGCATTTACAGGTAGCTATGAACCCTTGCTATTATTGATTCTGGCTTTGAAAGAGACATTTACAGGAGATTCCTTGGGACTAATTCTAGGGAGGAGAAAGAGAAAGGATCTCTTGTAGGAGGAAGGTGGTGGTTTTCATATAAATGTTTGGCTTGCATTAACTACTTCCAAGTGCTCCCATTTGGTCTCTTTTAGAGATATCGCCTATGAATTCCTGTTAGGAAGAATTTTTTGTTTTGTATCATCAGGATTTTTTTCTTGAGAGCATTCTAATCTCTTTTAGACTAACTTCCCCTGGAGAATTTTATCCCATGGGATCTTCCTTCCTTCTTTATTTGAATTCTTTGAAATCTGCTCTTTCAAAACCTACTCTGCACATCCTCTCCTACTTGCTTTTCCTTCATACAGTCTAAAATGTTATGATGTCTTCCTCCTCAGTTTGCTATTATTTTTATTTCAGCAACAAGTTCTTCTTTATCTGTCAGAATTGGGTCAAGAATACCACTAACACAAGTTTTAGAAATGATCAGCTACTTTGCAGGGGAGAGAACTCTAGGGATTACCTTGGTAGTGGAAGTCCTATAATCATCAGTTCTATAATCTGCCTTTGTGCTTGGTTTATGTTATCATCATCATTCATATTGGGACTGGTGCAGAAGTGGTTAATACTTCTGTAACAACTCCTGTGGTTAGCACTAAGGTTGAGGAATGTTTTGAACCTCACGGTAACATAAAATCTCTAAAAATATAATTTTCATTTGTTTCTGTCTGTATTCACAGACAATGAAGATAAGAAGGTGTCTATAATATATATCATGAAAGTTATTTTATTTTATTCTTTTCTCAATTACATATAAAAACAATTTCCAACCCTTTTTAAAAGAATATTGAGTCTAATTCTTTCCCTTCCTCTTTCTCCTCGCTTCCAATTCTAACCCGTGATTGAGATGATAAGCAATCTCATATAGATTTTACATGTGCTATCAGTTTAAAAGTTTTCCATATTAATACTTTCATGCAAAGAAACTTGGATAAAAAAAATTTAAAAAGTTTACATTGGTCTGGATTCAGACTCCGGTTGGTTGATTTGTTACTCTGTAGGTAGATAGCATTTTTCATAGCAAGTACTTTGCAATAGTTTTGGATCACTGTATGGCTGAGAATAGTTAAGGTATTCACAGTTATTCATTGTTTGGTATTCAAGTGAGTTAATATTAATGGTGGTTGTGGTGTCTGCATCGCTATTCCAAAATTTTTAAAAACTGAAATAACCTAAGCTAATAAAAACTAAGCACCTATAGCAATGATGGAGAACATTTAGAGACTGAGTGCCCAAATAGTATTATTAATATTATTGTATTATTCGTTCCTAAGATATGTAAAATTCCTCATCACTTATAATCCCTAGTATAAATTCTCCTCTGGCTGAGTCCCATCCTTTAGTGCTTGCTGCTAAAATCAGGAGAGATGATGGGCATCATTTCTCTTAGATTCTCATGAAAAAGTCATACTTTTGGCTTCACAGAATGGCCATTCAGTCTACCAGTTTCTTAGGTAACCTGGAGAAAGAATTTTGTCTACCAATGTATCAATGACACCTCCCTGGCAGAGCTAGAACTAGGTGACCTCCTTGTTTCCAAATCCATTTTTTTTTGCCTGTCCTCATCCTCCTAGATTCCTGTGACATTTCATACTATGACCCTCCCTCTCCCTTTTAATATAAACTCTCCTCCCTAGACTTTAGTAACAATGCACTCTATTATCTCCTCTACTACCTTCCTGACTCTTTTACTTTTGCTGGCTTCTCATTCACTTGCTACCTTTTATTATGGCTATTCCCTAAGGTTCTGTCCTGATTCAGAGTTAAATCATTCCAATTGTATGATAGCTTTTTTCCCCTGTTATTTTTTCTTCTCTTGACTCACTAATTCTGATCTTTGTTCTGAGGAGTAGACAACCTGACTATATGTGAATAGCTGACTGACTTGGAAATAACTCTCTCATTTTATAACACATCTTTTCCTGTCTGTTAAAGGTAAATTATTCCATTCTTTATGGCGCTGTTGGTTACTCACCATTTCCAGTGCCTACCAATTCATTTTCTGAGGAAATTATTTGTGGCATAGAGTCATGATGCTTCTATGTAATCAAGAAGTCTTTTTTTGGGGGGGGGTAATATTTTGTTCTAAATATTCTATTTTTTAATTAAGAATATTTTTCCATGGATACACGATTCATGTTCTTCCCCCCCCCTCCTCCTTCCCCCTCCCAGAGCTGACAAGCAATTCCACTGGGTTATACATGTATCATTGTTCAAGTCATCAACAAGTCTTAAGCCTTTCTCATTCATTCTTCCTGAGCCATGCTTTCCCATGCTTCCTCTTTGGATAGAAAGAAGCCAAAGGCATGGGAAGACAGAAAACAAACTTCAAACTTTATTAGTACTAGAAAATGGTGGCAAAGAAAATATCAGTAACTACTGACAGGCCTACTTTCTCATTGATACAAAACTCTATGAGACTCATCTGTACATGAAATAGAGTCATCCTTGATAGGAGTACTTCCAGTAGGAAGCAAGCAGATTTCCACAAGCAAAATTAAAAATAGACCACATATTTACCATTTCACTCATAACTGATAGAGGGAGTGGGGGCAGCCAGATGGCTCAGTGGATAGAGAGCCAGAAACCTTCTCCCTACTGCATTGCAGAGGTAGAGAATTCCATGGGTGTGCCATCTTGCATATATTTCCATTTTTTTCTATGTATTATTAGGTTTGACTTCTTATTTTTTCTATTTTCCTTTCTTAAAAAAATTTTTTTTCCCCATTGGAGGCAGCTAGATGACTTAGTGGATAGAGAGCCAGACCCAGAGATGGGAGATCCTAGGTTCAAATCTGACCTCAGACATTTCCTGCCTGTGTGACAGGTATCTGGACATGTCACTTAACCCCCATTGCCTAGGCCTTACTGTTCTTTTGCCTTAGAAACAATACATAGTATCAATTCTAAGATGGAACTTGAGAGTTAAAAATATTTTTTAACTCTTTAAAAAAGAATTTTTTTTAAATAGAGGGAGTATAAAATCCCATTAGGCTCATGATTTGTTGAGTATGAAAAAGCATTTGATTCCGTAGGATTAAATGATGCCTTTACAAGATCCATCCCCCATCCATACATCAAGATCATTCAAAACCCATTGGAAGCTGAAACAATAGAAATAACTGTCTTCAATGACCCTGTGGTAACAAACATCATGTGATGTATAAATCAGGGAAATCTAAGCTTTCTAAAGGCATTTTGTACTGTGAGAGAGGAAATCCAGAATTGAACCCAATTTGAAGAGGGATTCTCTGTAGAAAAAGAAGTTCTCCAGATATTCTTTTTTGCATTTGCCATTGGGCTCCTTGCATTAAGTGCCAGAACATTTCAGAGCCTTCTAGGAGGAGAAGGAAGCAAGCATTTATATAGCACCCACTCCATGCTGGGCTCTCTGTAAACACTACAATTGAGCTGGTGTCTGAGATTGCATTGGAAGTCAGGCCTTCCTGACTCCAGATCATTCATTCACACCAGGTCTTATCCACTCTACCCAGAAGAGACCAATCACTCAAGATTCTTTGAGCTGTCCAGGCACACAGGAAAGACCAAGCGAATGAAGAATGTCTATTGCACAGATTGCAATATACATTTGGATGTATACAGTAGAGGGTTTGTATGTGGGACAAATAGTATAAATGGACAAATTGGGCCTAGAGTTGAACAAGAGGGCAAGAGCAGGCTGCTTTGGGGACATTTTCTTTCAATGTCTCCAAGTTTCCCATGAATGATCCTTTGCAATTCTTTCATTTTACCAGTATTGTTATTTGACATGAAATGATAGTGAGACATGAAACACTATTGAAGAACTAAAAATGAACATTAGCAATGGGGGTGATTGATGTAAGCACACTGCAACATATAACCAACAAGGAATCCTAAAGAATAGGAGGAAAGAGTTTCATTAAGGAATTTTAGCAAGTTACCTTCTCTATCACCCTCAGTTTTTCTTCATCATAAAATAAGGATAATAAAAGCACCTACCTCCCAGAGTTGTTTTGAGGATCAATTGAGAGAATATTTGGAGATGCTATAGAAATGCTATTTTATTATACTAATTTACTATTATATTGATATATTATAATATTTATTATATATATGAATACTATTATTATTAAAGAACTAAACACAAGGCCTGGCACATAGTAGGTGCTTACTGAATTCTTTCTTCCTTTCTTCCTCCCTTCTTCCCACCCTTCCTTCCTTCCTTCCTTCCTTCCTTCCTTCCTCCCTCCCTCCCTCCCTCCCTCCCTCCCTCCTCCCTCCCTCCCTTCCTTCCTTCCTTCCTTCCTTCCTTCCTTCCTTCCTTCCTTCCTTCCTTCCTTCCTTCCTTCCAACTAAGGACAAGAAGGCAATTGGTAACAGAAGCAGTATTTAAACCTTGAACTTCTTCCAAACCCAGTGTTCTTTCCATTGTACCATGTTGCCTTGCTAACCCATTTTGCTATTGCCCAAGCTTTTTGCCCCTCTTCTCAGATAGATTTCTTAGAAAAATTGTCCAAACCTGATACCTCTACTTCTCTGCCTCTTACTATCTCAACAATCACTTATAATCTGATTTCTATTACAACTTTTCCACTAACATTACCCCCCTACAGGTCTATTGAAACCTCCTAATTGTGCATGGTCTTTTCCCCCTTGAAACAATTGTCCAAAGTCTCCTCTCCCAGTCATCTTTTTTGGATTTTTTTCCCCTGGACCCCCACCCTCCCATCCCCGCACCCTCTAATACAGCTGATTAGCATTTCCTTCCAGACACACTTTCCTACCTTAGCTTCAGACCATGCTGTCTCCAGCTTCTCTATATCTCTCCCACTCAATGTACTTCTCTTCCTAACTCTTTCCTCCAAGGGTTCATCCAGGGCTCTTTCCTTAGCTCTCTTTGTCTTCCTTTTGACATTGGATTCCTGGGTAATCTCATTCACTCTCTTCTATAGGGTATGGATGTTATGATTAAAATGATAGTCTGGCCATAGACTTAATGATTTTATTTAATCAGAAAGGAGTGGGAAAGAAGGATGAAAGAGTGAAGGTAGATTACTTAGAGAAGTTTTACCCTAATCTAGATTCTCCATTTAGCTTGCTGTTCCATAGCAGTCATGGGAGGCCTCCAGTCTGCACCAACACAAAAGTGGAGATTTCAAAATTTAGTCTGACCTCAGTTTATCAAACTTTCTTTCCACTCACTGACTCTTACACGCCATGCCTCATGAGCCAGCTGTTGCCCTTTCTCCTTTGCCTGGGCTGGTCAGGGAACTGCTCAGGGGACATCCATCCAAGGAACATCTGGCATGCCTTGTTGTCCCCTACCTCAAATACTGGCTTTTCCTCCTGGCTCCAGAGGGCACCAGAGCTTTGATTCTATTCTTGTGATCCAAGTCTGCTCAATAATTTCCTTCACACATGAACATGGATTTTTTTTACATTAATAGAAATAGATTTGTCCTAATGTCATAGTGCTCTCTATTTGGAATTCAAAAATTCTAGCTCAAATCTAGGCTCTGCTACTGTAAGGCCTTAGACAAATCACTTTACCCCTCAACTGAAGGCACTCCCTGTGACACTTACCATTGGACTGTGAGCTCCATGAGAGCAGAGACTTTTTTTGAAGCTTTTAAAACATCATGCCTAGAGCATGTTTGGTGGCTAATAGATGCTTATTAACTCCATTTACCTATGAAAGAATTTGTGGTCCTTGTTTCAGATATAAAAATGTTTAGTTATGGCTTTAAATTTAAAGTAGTCTTAGGGAAAGTTTCTGTGTTTTTGCTCCTATAGTTCTTTCTCTGGGTGTAGATAGTATTCTTTCTCATTAGTCTCTCAGAATTGTCCTGGGTCATTGCACTGCTGCTAGTAGAGAAGTCCATTACATTTGATTGTACCACAGTGTATCCACCTCTGGGTATAAGGTTCTCCTGTTTCTGCTCCTTTCACTCTATATCAATTCCTGACGTTCGTTCCAGTTCACATGGAATTCCTCCACTTCATTATTCCCTTTAGAACAATAGTAATCCATCACCAACAGTTACCATAATTTATTCAGCCATTCCCTAATCGAGGTGCACCTCCTCATTTTCCAATTTTGTGCCACCACAAATAGCGCAGCCATAAATATTCTTGTACATGTATTTTTCCTTATTATTTCTTTGGGGTATAAACCCAGCAGTGGTATGGCTGGATCAAAAGGCAGACAGTCTTTTAAAGCCCTTTGTCATGTATAATTGAAAATCTGTTACCCTAAAAAAAGAACTACATTTCCTGGGAGCCCACTGACTTCCTGTCATTACATACTTCCTATAGACAGGGAATAAATATCCAGTGGGCAGTCCTACCTGCCTTTTCCTTTGGCATGCAGCCAGTGGTGATGGTGGTAAGTGGGGATTTTGAAAATGGCTAACTAGCCATGGGCATGTGGTCTTTATTTTGTATCCTCTTTATTCCTTGATTTTGTAATGATCATTTAATAAATACCTTAAAATATATTTTTTATTATTGAGATTTTAATTTCTACACTGCATAGTTCCAAATTGCCTATGGAATGAACTTATAAGTGTTTTTCATATGCCCAGTTCTAGGCCAGGTTCCCTACCTAGACTGATACCATTTAAAAAATTCCTAAATCCAAGGCTATATATACTTATATATTCTATATAATAAAAATTATATATATACATATATAATATTTTTGCTAAACTTCCTTTTTTGGCTCAAATCCATGGTTTCAACTTTCAATTTTGAATCCTTATTGACAGAATCTCAGCTGCACCAACTACAAATGTAACAAGGATACCTTCTTTGTCTTTAACCAAAAGCTTTGTGGTAGCTATACCAAGCATGGTGCCCCAGGACAACACACAGGAGATCTTCTTCCTACAGGCTAGTGTTAATCAACACTCTGGATATGACTGCTCAATAATGGGATTTTTCTTAGAGCTGCAGCTCTGAAGTGTGATTCTAAACCATTAAATGCCCACCAGTAATGGCACACATTTGAACTGAAGAATGGGAAGAGAATGAGGCCATTTTAGAAGAGCACATTGAGTATTGGCATCCCTGCCAAGCCTGCGGCTAGGATTATGAACATATTTAAAAGGTGAGTAACAATAGAATGATTGCCGGTTTTTCCTCTTAAATAGGCCACTGTTCTGGGAAATGACCAAAAAAAAATTAGCTACAAAAAGGAAAGAAAAGAGCCAGGTGGGATCTTTTTGGTAATGAGGCATTATAATATAAGCTATGAGGATCCAGTGCCCCTGGCGATTGACCATCTCATGGCTCCTATTAGTTTGTCTTTCATTCCTGGAAGGTACCCAGGAGGACCTGCCCACATGTGCTTCCCCAGGAATATCTCCTGTGTCTGCTCTTGTGCTGACAAGCTTCTTTGTGGTTTAGGCAGGGCTCTCCCTATTAGGGAGTCAGTCTTTGATGATTTCCTGCCTCGGGCTTAGGGGAAGGCTCCAAATACCTGATTCCATCTTCTGAGACTCCTTTTTCTATAGACTTGCACCTGGCAGGTCTTAGAGCCCTTTCAAATATTATATACATATATGCATAGAGAGATAGGAAAAAAACCTATATTACATGTGCATCTGTAGAACTTGTAGGGATTGTTTGGATAGTACAGAGCTGAGATGAAAAAGTCCTGGATTAGGAGTCTCAGAAATTGCTTCATGTTCTAATGTTTTAAGTCTCAACCCTTGGGGTTTAATGTGCCTGTTATTGCTGTTTGTTTTACTTGCTTTAATTTCTGCTGAAAGCAAACATAACTATAGTCATAGATGACTGAATCCTGGTTCGTGTTTCTGACAATGGGAGTCCTGGAGAGTCCTTTGTGCCGAGCATTTTTTGTGTGTCTATCTGTCCTAATTATCATTTACATTGTCCATTAAATATCTTTCTAGGAGCAGCTAGATAGTTCAGTGGATAGAGTGCCAGGCCTGAAAATGGGAAGTCCTGGGTTCAAATCTGATAAGCTGTGTGACCCCAAGCAAGTCACTTAACCCCCATTGCCTAGCCTTTGCAGCTCTTCTGCCTTGGAATCAATATTTAGTATTGATTCTAAGACAAAAAGTAAGTGTGTGTGTGTGTGTGTGTGTGTGTGTGTGTGTGTGTGTGTGTGTGTGTGTCTGTGTAGTCACCTCTTTGCAGAGACCCAAGACATGAAATAAAATGAAACTTTTAGGTAAATCTGCCCTGCGGGGCTGAGATTGTTGGGTTAAAGAACCAAAGAGGGAAAAAATGGAGCCTAATTTCTCTCCCTACAGGAAAGGTGCAGGCTGTATGCCTGGTCTATAGGAGATGGAGCCCATGTTCAAGAAAATACAGCACCTCAATCTTGGGGATCCAGGAGTGGTTGAAAGAGTAGATTAGCATGTGAGCATTCCTTTGGGGTGCCTGGGTTCCTTATCACAATGAAGCCTGGGAAATGAAAGCATTTGGATTTGGTAGTAGAGTGTCCCAGAACTGAGTTCCATAGGTCAATGCTGTCCCAAGAGCATAACAGGAAATGATCAAAGCAACCACTCTGGGTCCTAGTCCTAGGAGGACTAGGTCAATGAGCAAAGACTCTGGGAAGAAGCAGGTAGAAGAGGAAGAAATCCTTGTCTGTCAAAACCCAAACAAAACAAGCTACTTCTACAAACAGAAGCCACTGACTGCGTCCACTCTCCCCTGTAGCCATCCTATGCCCTATGTCTACTAAAGGAAAAGGAAAATACGCTTCTTCTGAAAAAGGGCTCAGTGGGCTTTCCTACCATGTCCCACAAGTGGTGGTTAGAAGCATTGCAGGTAGCCAAAGGACCAGCGGTGAGTCCACACAAATCCTTTTCCGCCCAAGAGAAATTTTGCTGGCCACCATGCAACTGAAGTAGACTTCCTTTGTTAAACTCTTAAATCTTCCTATTGGGTAATTCTCTTTTTACAGAATGAATATGAGAAAGGTTTACATTGTCTGAATTACTTTCCTATTTGAAACCCAGAATCTCTCTCAAATGGCTTTCAAACCCATATTGTAGTAGAGTATCCTGTTTTTTTCCATTAACTACTTGCAGAGTCAACCGGGGGACTGTTGTTATTAATTTCAACAGAAAGCTAAAATGCAGTTCATTTTCTATAATTGCGGGCCTGCTGTCTAAAGAGCCGGCAAAAGCTTTTAATCTGAGGCATTTTTAGAAGAGTATGATCAGAATTACATTTAACATCTTATGAAGGTGCGTAATTATGAAAGCCTCAGTAATGTGGACATTCAAAGAGCCCCATATTGTGTGAGCTGAACTTGAAGAGTGGGAACACATGGCTACCTGAGTTCAACAACCGTCACACTACTTTTTTTTTGGTTGTTTTTCTGGTTTGAGTAATGGGACCCGTAACACTAAATTTATTTGTTTTCTGAGTTTGACAAGGAGATCTTATCTAACCCCTAAATAAATTTCTATGTGCCGGGTAGAGGCTGTAAAGCGTCTAGCTTTTCCCTTAGAGATGTCGCTCTTGCCTGTTTAGTAGCTGTATGTCCACCCTTCCTCTCCTAGGTTCTGGGAAAACTTAACAATCTTATGACCAAAGTAGGATGACCGCTCCATCTGACCACAAGAGGGTACTATAACATGATGCAAGTTGAGAATGTGATTTTGTGCAGACCAGTCTTCTGCTCAGTAGATGCACTCCTGATTACAGCTTGTCCCACATTTGGGGGTAGAAGGGGCCTTTGGAAGGAATCTAGTCCAACCAAAGCTGGCAGATGAAGACCTTGGGGTCTAGAGATGTAACATGACTTGCTCAAGGTCAGGTTGTGAATAGTAGAGCTGACATTGGAATCCAGTTCTCTGACTCCAAATCCAGTGGTCTTCTTTCTGTCCCACTCTAGCGACTCCATTGGTCATCTTGTTCTCAGAGGTACTCCCATGCTCCCTCTTCCTCAAATGGGGGCAAACGCTTGAACTTTGGGGTTCTTGATTTTCTCATCTATAAAAGAAAAGGGGTTAGATTAGGTGATTCCAAAGGCTCCTTCCGATTCGATATGTAGAGGCAAGAATAACATGAATGCAAGGAAAGAAAAATGGAGCAAAGATTAATCATGAACTGTTATTCATGCAGAAGGAAAGTAGAAGAGAAGGTACAGCGTCTTAGGAAGAGTTGACTGGTATTTATTAAAAGGAAGAGGGAAAGACATTATCATTACCCACTTGGCATGAGCTCCCTGTAGGGGGCAAAACAGCTGGGCAGGGAGTTGAAGAAAATATGAATGCTTTTAAACACAAGTCATATATGTGTTGTTTTTTTCCCCAGGGGGAGGTCTGTAGAGAGTTAAACATGAATATATGTAAAAAGTAAATGCAACGAATTTTAGGGGCACCAGAAAGTGGGAGAGGGCACGTCAGCTCAGGTATGATTGTATCAGTATGGCAGCAGGAGTAGAAGGCCCTGCCTTAGAGATGTGACAGTGGTGAGACTGGTCCCTCTCCTGGAATCATAACTGGGAATTTCAGTATCTGGGTCAAATTCAGAAAAGCAGTGTAGGATAAGAGGTAAAGTCTCTGGATACTGTGTGGTCAACAACATTAGCCCTTGCTATCTGTCCCATTGCTGATTTTACCAGTCCCATGATTTATGAATGCTTGTCTGCCCTTTTCTCCGTGCTCTTAGCTTTTTAGCCAAAAATGCTTCCCCCAAACACCACTTTTTTTTAGTGGAATTTTATTCTTTTTTATTTTTTTTTAAGTTTTGGAAAATTCTATTTAATTACTTTAGAATATTTTCCCATGGTTACAAGATTCCTGTTCTTTCCCTTCCGTAACCCCACCTCCCTCCCATAGCTGATCAATGTGTCATTGATCAAAACCTATTTCCATATTATTGATATTTGCACTAGTGTGATCATTCAGAGTCTACATCCCCAGTCATATCCCCATCAACCCATATGATCAAGCAGTCGTTTTTCTTCTGTGTTTCTATTCCCACAGTTCTTCCTCTGAATGTGGATGGTGTTTTCTCATAAGCCCCTGAGAATTGTCCTGGATCCTTGCATTGCTGCTAGTGCATTATATTCAAGTGTGCCACAGTGTATCAGTCTCTGTATACAATGTTCTCCTGGTTCTGATCCTTTCACACTGCATCAATTCCTGGATGTCGTCCAGTTCACATGGAATTCCTCCACAAACACCACTTTTTCTAAGAGCTATAGCACTTGATCTCCTCTTCTCACCAGAGATCAAGCGTCTCAGAAGCCTTAAAACATACCATCCTTTTATCCACGTGAAAGTTGACCCAGGGGATGGAGTGGTTCTCCTCCCCATCTTCTCTTCTTTTTCTTTTTTGAAATCATTTATTTCCTCTTAAGCATTGCCTTAGTTGCTACTTTTCCTGGCATACCCCACTCCTTCCATGGTGTGTTGTTGATGATTTCTAGGACCCTTTTCCAAGAAGAATAAGGATAGAAGAGGACACACAATCAGGGAGCAGGCAAGAGGGAATGAGAGAATGAATGAAACATTTAAAGAGGATACTATGTCCGGAGTGGTACAAACAGAAAAGTCAGACCCTGCTCTCAAGGAGCTCACATTCTAATGGGGGAACCGACACACATGGAAATTTTCAGCTTAAAATCAGATGGAAAGGTCTCCTGGACCTCAGGGTACAGAGGCAAAACAGATGGGTATGCCTCTTCTTTAACATTTCCAGTGATAACATCCTATCAGTTTCTTAAGCTGAAGCAATTGACAGTGTCAAGGACTTGGGGGGTACAATAACAATTTTCTGGGGCTTTGGTAGTGGTGGTTGTAGTCCCTACAGGAGAAGTTGACAGGCTGCATCTACAGAGGGGTTCTTTATCAGGATAATAGCTGCAGACACTGGACTAGAAGCATTGGTAGTCTTGATTGGGATTCAAGATCCTGAACTATCTTTATGAGGGAAGAAGTGATGTTGAGAGAGGCAGACAGCTATCAGAGAAGTAAAAAGAAATTTCCCGTCTTAAAAACAAAAAAGCATTCGGCTCTTCAGAAGGCTTATACTGGTGTGGCCCACATTGAGTTCATCCATGCGAGCATTCATCAAAAATCTGAACACTCAGCTAGCTGTACAATTATTTACAAATCATATATCTAAGCCTTAACCATTTCACTTTTGAAATGGGAATAGCAGCAGTGTTTGTATTATCTACTTCGAAGTCATGTTCTTTTTAGTGTCATAGAAATACCTAGGTGTTATGGGAGATCAAAAGTAGAATATATATGTATTATACTTTTAGATAGAAAGTAACTCTACTTTTCTCAAGAACTACTTATAGGGTAGGAGTAGTTGTTTCTGCAGGGCACACATGGAAAGCTAAAAATAAACACAAAATTAAGAATAAAGACACTAATCCAAGAGACATAATGAATGCATCCCTATATTGAAGGGTGGATAAGATCTGCCCAGATGAAGATAGAATGATAGAACACACCACACAAAAAGAATGGTTTTGTGAGTTTGCAGGGTGGGGAATTGGAAGAAGAAAAATGCTAGGATGGGTGGGTTCAGGTTTATTCAACCAATTTCTTAAGAATAAAGGGAGATAAGGTTGGAGAGGCAGATTGGGACCTATTGCTATTATCTTCTGGACAGTGAAGAAATAGAACAGAGGATCTCCCTGTAGCAAAACACTTGAAATTCATCCCCATACATCAGTTCCCATGAAAACACAGACAAAATGGAAAAGAGTTGTGAGGAAAAAGCAGATAAAAGATACACACAATGCATTTTTATAAGCTGTGTACTTTGCTTTGCAGAGGGAAGAAAAGAACTTAAGAAATAGCAAGAGAGGGAGAAAGAAGAAAGGAAAGAGTAAAGATGTTGAGAGGTAGGAAGAGAAATAGAATTAGAGAAAGTCAGAGGAATAAGAGACCAGGCAAGCAGTGTGATTGAGTGAGGATTTCATTCAGAACCTCAAATTTCCTTTACTCTGTATATTCAAGGATGCCACAATTTTCTTGGTTGTTACAGTTTACATCATGCTAATCTGGCCTCAAGTCTTTGAATCCTATAGAGAAATGCATTTCTTTCAAGAAGTCCAATAAAGGGGGAGCTAGATGGTTCAGTAGATTGAGAGCCAGGCCTAGAGACAGGACATCTTGGGTTCAAATCTGCCCTCAAGACACTTCCTAGCTGTGTGATGTTGGCCAAGTCACTTAACCCTGTTTACCTCATGTTTACTCATCTGTAATATAAGCTGTCATCAGGCAAATAATGTGTATTACCCAAATATTTATTGACAAATTCCCAGGAGCCGTATCTAAAATTTGACTCATTCTTTAAGTCTACCCCGTTAGGTGACAAGTAACATGCTCCATTCTTGGTTGCCTGAAATTATGGCTGGTCTTTGCATTCCTTTGAGGTCTGAAGTGTTTCAAAGTTATTCATTTTCATAATTAAACTATTAACTGTTCTTATTTCCATATTATTTTTTAAAACCCTTACCTTCTGTCTTAGAACTAAGTATCAGTTCCAAGGGAGATGAACCTTAGGATCCAATTCCCTTTTATCATACATTTTCTTTGATCCTTTCCTTTGAAAAAGATCAGCAACTTTAAGCTGGTTGAAAGCTTATCTCAAGTTATCCTTTCCATCTGTACTGTTTTTATCAGTAACTCAATTTGAGGGCTTATTCCCAGTTTTCCTGTGACCTTGAAATCAGTCAATCATTTTGACAGAAAATCTCCAGGATGACAAAAAGTTGAAATTTAGATTCTTGCAAGAGAAAAAATCAGGTGGTTTCTGGACTGTGCTTTAAAACCCAAGTAAGAATAGTAAAGGTCATGGAAGGGTCACCATTTAATACATTTTGCCCATCATTGTGTCTCTAGTATGGTTTCCCCTACTACCATTTTCTCTTCCTGTGCCCTACCACCCTGTTTTCATTTACCATGACTATCACATATACTGCTACCAGATTAATGTTCCTCTAATTTCAGGAGTTAACTGACAGCTCATGAACTTTAAAAAAGGAAAATCTAATTATTTTCTATATTAGTGGAAATTTTCTACCTTTGAACTACGTTCCCCAGAATTTTTTGTATCTCCTAGCATCCCTTTCCCTGCGTCCTCAGGGTTATGTTATTGTTTATAAGCTTCTGTAGTTCCTCCCTCCTTCTCTTCTTTCTCGAGATCCTGGGTTGAGTTAGCTCCTTTTTAACTCATTTTTAAAATTTTAACAAATTTTATAAACATAATACTTAAATGTATATTAATTTTAATTCTCACATTTCCTTTGTAACACTATTTTCATTCATTTAATACTGTTCTTAGGTGTCCATGGTTTCACAAGACTGCCAAAGGCATCCATAACACAATTAGTTAAAAATCCTTGTTTACTATCATTCCCTAGCTCAAAATACTGTTCAGTAGCTCCCTGGTGCTTTCTAAATAAAACTCAAATTCATTTGGTTGATATTCAAAGTTCTACCTAACCTGATAACCCTTTCTAGTTCTGATTTGTATACTACACTAGTCAAATTGTACTTCTCACTGTTCCTTGAAGACACCCTATCTTAATGTATTTACTCATGAAGTATCCCATAGCAATAGCTGTTAGGACATACTGGATTTTCTGTTGTTTGAAGATCTACCCCTAACAAGAACATTGAGTTTTGTTGTTGTTTTGGAAAGGGGTGGACAAGTAGGGATGAGAGATTTCCAAGTTGGGAAGTTATTTACAAAGCATTTAAAAAGTGCAACAAAATTCTTTCCAGCAAAAAACAAAAAAACACTAGAGGGAGCCTTCCCCTGAACCCTTTTGATCACATCTTTAAAGGAAGTTGGTAAGAGGAAAAACAATTTAAAAAAATCCCCAAACCCCACAAAAGGCTAGGAGGTCACAGAGACCTGGATCCCAGCTCTGTCACAAATTACTCAAATAATTTGAGGTACCAAACATTATTTTTAGTGAGTGATTTTTTTTTTCATTTGTAAAACAGGCAGTTGGACTCAATCTCTAAAATCCTTTCCAACTTGATGATTTTGGCATTTGGTCTTCAGATTTGCTCTATTTGGTCAATTTTACTGAAACAGATCTATAGGATTCTGTAAAATGAAGGCTACTGGTCTTAATCCAACCCAGCCTGCATACTTTGGGGATGTAACAGTGAATATGCCATATGGGAATTTTCTCATAATCACATGAAATTATTCTATGCACCTAGGTAAAAATCTCAATTTTTCAGACTATGTGGATTAGTAGGGTTGATGGTAACCCTGATTCCACCTCCACATTCCACTTTCTTATGCTTTTGAGATTTTTATGACTACCACACAATTTGTCATGGTCTCAGTCTTTATAGCTCATCACATAACCAGTAGGCATGAACACATCAAGAAATTAAGTGAAAAGTTTATTTACAAAATGGCTTTTTCCAGTGATGTGCCTCCAAGGCTACTATGTATTAGCTAAGGAAGCAAAGTTGACATGCCAGTACAAGACAGATTTACTAGAAGAAAACGCCTTTGGCATGAAGAAAAAACAAAGCAGAAAACTACTGTATGCTGAATTGAGGACTGCTTCAGATAAATCCAATAAAGAGGTTCATATTACATTGATTGATCATTTTGTTCTTAGTTTTACTATTTATTATATTTTAATTGTACTTGGATCAAATTCAAGTCATGTATTTGAAAGCCACTTTCTCTAGTAAAACATTTCAATCCATCATGCTATCCTGGTTCTCCAAAGCCCCATTTCACTCATGCTGCTGCTTCCTCCATTAACAACTTGTTAATAAGGCCAGCTAGATAGCATAGTGAATAGAGCTCCAGGCCTAGAGTGGGGAGAACCTGGGTTCAAATCCAGGCTCAAGGTATTTCACAGCCATGTGACCCTGGGAAAAAAATCACTTGATCCCAAATGCCTAGCTCTTACCTCATCTAGCCTTAAAATTGATATTAAAAAGCAGATGGGTTAAAAAACAACTTATTCGTGAAGGGCCATACAAAGACATTTTGGCTTAAGAAGATCCAGTCAGAGGTGCCAGGCTGCCATAGGCTTGAAAATGCTTCATGCCTTGAAAAGGAAACTTTAGTAAGGTTTTGGTGAAGACGCAGTCCCATCAGCATTTCTGAAATGTGAAATAAAAACTTTAACAATGAGCAAACTGAGAATCAAAATTGACTGTATTCAAAGGAATTCAACATTTTAGACAGACCCAAACCTGCATCTCAGTTCCAAACAGCTTAAGGATTAGTGTTTTGAGCCTTTTGGGCTCCAGAATATAAATAGCTTCTCGTATCTAGAAACATAGTAGGGCTACTGTAGCTTTCATGTTTCGTAAAGCCCGCTATTTACCTCACAGGCCCACTGATCTGGTAATGGACCTCTTCACTTCTTTAGGCTGCTTTAGGAGTGTGTGTCCATCATTGAAGAGCCAGACTGATGTAAACCTAGCTCTGTTTTCTTTTTGGCACATGACCGGCAGGACCTGTACTCTGAGTCCAGGGTTGATCTTTTATTACAAGACATTAAGCAAGTGGAGAGATTAAAGATGATGGGTGCTCCTGTCCCAAAACCTACTATTAGTAGGGAATGCATTAAAAAAAAAAGCAGAGATGATGGATTTAGTTTGATTCATGCTTGGATAACAGATATATTTGTGAAATCACTGTGTGTGCGCGCATGTGTGTTTAGGGTATATGGCCATAGAACAAAATAACATCTTATCTGGCAATTAAACTCATGATCTTGACTTTATCAACCACACACTCTATCCAACTGAGCTCATAGGCCACATGTAGCTTAATGTTGAGTGAATTTTTACAAAGTCAGTCAGTGAACATTTATTAAGCACCTCTGATGAGTCTGGCATTATAGTAAGCCTTAGGAAACAAATAAAGTCCCTGCTCTCAAGGAGCTCACGAAAATGGCAGAGATAAATGATTATGTACCAACAAGCTACATGCAAGATGAATAGGACATAATTAAAAGGGGGAAGGCACTAGCATTAAGAGGACTAAGAAGAAGGGATTTTAGTTGGGACTTAAAGGAAGCCAATGGGCAAAGATGAGAAAGGAAAGCATTCCAGGTCTGGAAAAAAAGCCTTGAGCCAAAAGGTTTTCTGCCACTCTCTCTCTCTCTCTCTCTCTCTCTCTCTCTCTCTCTCTCTCTCCCGGCCCAAGTCACTGTCTGACAAAATGGAGTGAACTAAGAGAGGCAGAGGGATAAAATATTCACAAATATGTGTGCATTTAAAAAAATAAAATGTGAAAATATATGAAATATAAAAATTTGATTTATTCATACATCCTGCTAAAAAACAACAACAAAAAAAAAACAATCCTTTACCTTCTAGCTTAGAATCTAAACTAAGTATCAGTTCCAAGGAAGAGAGGTAAGGGCTAGGCAATTGGAGTTAAGTGACTTGCTTGGGGTCACACAGGTAGGAAGTGCCTGAGGTCATATTTGAACCCAGGACCTCCCATCTCCAGACCTGGCTTTCTAGCCACTGAGTCATGGAGCTATTCCTCCCATCCATTAATAAACATAATTAGGAGTTGTGCATATCTTAAGATAAAGATATTTTTCTGAATGTATTTTTGTTAAAGAAAGGAGACATATACCACTATTAGAAGTAAGATGACTTTTATTTCCATCTTTAATGAAAATCACACCATTATTTAAGAACATTTGAAAAATCTTGAAATAATTTAAACTGAAGGCACAGAAGAACAAACAAAAATATTTATCAGATCTTAACGGGGAAAATACTCCAATGATGAGAATAAATTATGAACAAGTTTCCTTCACCAAACATCATTTTGACCAAAAGCTATATATAGCCTCTTGAAATAATATCTACTACTGTGCAAACCAGTTTATACTTTTTGTGATAAAAAATGCTCAAAAAAGACTTTTTTTAAAGGTACTAAAATACTACATTACCTAGTTCACCTGCAGCACTTTACATCTGGTGAAGCTTAAGCTGAGATACTGGTAACCACTCCCCCAACAGATGACCTATTTTTATAAAATATTTTAAAAATGCAAAGTACATTACAAAATTCTATTTTGGGGAGCAGGAGGAAACTTGTTGCATGTCAAATAGAACATCAAAGTATTTCACTATCAGATTGCTTCAAAAGCCAATAATCATGAAACAGTAATATACTGTATGGAAGGACATTCCACTGTCTCTTAGATGTGTATTAATCAGGGCCACTATAGGGATAAATGAGATAATGGCAATCATTGCAGCCTTCTTTATCTGGGTCATAACAGATTACAAAAAAAATGTTATTACAAAAGTAACTAGAATAATCAGTGGCATGCTATAGATAACTTCTACCCCAGCTATGCAGTTGCTAAAGCTCGAAAATAAGATTCATGCTTCACGATGTATTGTATTAATTTTGAAATACATTCTCTGATAATACCATTCATGACAATACAGAGGTCATTTGTAAATTAGCTCAGATTCTGAACTAGGTTTCTAATTGAAACTCTTTTTCAAGTATGTATAACATTAACAATGTACAGGGTTTATTCCAACTCAGCACACCATTTTATATGTTTCTTCAAAGGATAACCATGCTGTATAAATGAAAACAAAACAAAAAACTTAATTGTAAATTTATAGTCAGTTTAAAAAAGTGAATGAATGACAGTCTCTGGTTCAATATTTGCTAAAAAATTTTAACCATAAATAAATTCATAACAAGTCAGGTACATGGCCAATTTCTCTGGACTTTTAATTATTTAAATAATAATTGGGGAAAAAAAACTTACTCAAGATTCAATTAGAATAAAATGAAATGGTCTCTCTCTCACTTAACTGCACCATATGCTTTCATAATAATGTAGTTTTCTTTTTAAAAAAACTGGGTTTAATTACTTAAGTCACAAAAACATTTCTTCAGAAGATAACTGATAATATAGTTTATATTTAACTATAGAAATGATTATAGCAAAAATGTTTTCATTAAAATTTTCCTAGGTAATAAATCATTTTTTTGGGGAAAAGTACCTATTAAAGGTGGTGTTTTTTGTTTTTGTTTTTTTACTTTTTACCTACTAAAGGTTTGTTATTTTTTTAACTTAAATGCAACTTTTACAAGCAACTAACCTATTCTTATTTCTTTTTCACTAGTGAGTATAATATTCCCTATTTTTTACTATTCCAAATATTGCACATTATAAAAAACTCTAGTATTATTAGGCTTGTGCCTTCTTCATTCTGAACACCAACAGACTGAAGTAGAAATTAGTGGGACTAGAATTCCACTTAATAAGACCGGGTCTTTGAAATGTTGGCACCAATGAAATTAGGAATTGATGTTGGCCAAAATTAAAATTACATCTCTTCACAATACTGATTCTGATAAATGACAGAGCATCTATATTTTGGTAAGCATGACTGATGTGAGTCTTCTCCATAAAGAAGGATAAATAGCTTATATCTTACAATTTAATTTTAAAAACAGCAAGAAACCACAAATCACATGACTCAAATGGTTCTGTGTCCAAGTCTGAGAAGATTTCATTCATAATTATAGGCCCCATCCTAAACATTTGACAGTGAAGTTTTAGAAAATAAACCTGAAGTTCAATGGAACTAGTGCTTTAAAACTGAAAGACAAAAATGGGAAGGTAAAGTTCTTTTAATTAAAATTCTTAAAACAATCCCAATTAGCAGTTTTGGGCCTTGTTCATCACCAGCTACATTAGTGACTTAAGGGGGAAAAAAAATCACAAATACAACAAAAGTGTTTTTTTTTTTTTTAAACAATTCTTGAGAATAGAAGAGTACTGAAGTAAAACTACGTATCACAAATCTATACGAGACTTCCAGGCCAACAAATAACTGTCAGAGTAACCTTGTTCCTTTGCTCCTTCAACATGGGAACGAGTGCTGAATGGCTCATGCCCAGAGTAGACAGCCCATTCACAGCAATAATCATGTCACCACACCTGGACAAAAACAAAACATATCCAATGTTACTAATAAATCTTTAACATTGGACAGTACTAGACAATCATTCAGTCTGTTCTTCTGTAAGGAAAAGCTACAATGGCATGTCTCTCTTGGACTGTTAAAAAAAAAAACTCATTGATGAACATGAAGGGCTTGCTTACTGTGGGAGATATCAAGATAAATAAGATATTCTGCTTATTTTAAGAACCATCTAAGAGAATTTTTACAAAGTCTTGCTAGTTTTATTGTATTCATTATGCCAAAATAGATTAAGTGCAGGATTTAGACTATAAAGACCTGGGTTCAAATCCCAGTTATACTCTTGGTGTGTGCCCTTGGGCAAGTCCCAGACTCTTTTAGTTTAGTTTCTCATGTGCAAAATAAGGGAGAAGTTGTATTGATTAAATGACTCCTCAGGCCCCTTCCAGCTCTAAATCTAGAATCCTGTCATCTTATTCCAAATAGAACCTAGTGAACAACAAACAGCTGGGAGACCTGAATATGACTGGTGGCAGTGATCAAGACTGAGGAGTCTGTGCTGAAGG
Source organism: Monodelphis domestica (assembly GCF_027887165.1). Taxonomy (NCBI): domain Eukaryota; kingdom Metazoa; phylum Chordata; class Mammalia; order Didelphimorphia; family Didelphidae; genus Monodelphis; species Monodelphis domestica. The sequence continues at coordinate 298,864,947 of NC_077230.1, forward strand.
ATTATTAAAGAGAAATACAGAAAATCTCAAGTAAAACTGCAAGATTTAGCTGCTAATATTGTCCCATTTCTATGAGGTAATTTTTTTGAATATATAAATGAGTTATGTAATTTTACATAAACCTAAAGAGTTGATTCTGAATGAATCACTTAGTTTTATAAGAAAATATAAATGGCATTGTGTAAATAACTTTAAATACAAGTAGGAGTTATTGTATAATGCTCTAAAATATTTCTGCACCATCTCTTCCTACTGCTAACAAGTGTATTTCCAAGGAAAGGAAAATAATTTTAATCTAATTGAAATCCAGGGAGTAAACCTGCTGCTACTTCTAAGTTTTCGGAGGAAAAGGTGATCATTTCTTCTTGATAAGTCTACTCTTTACTTGTATTCTTGAATTCATCACCTCTTTTCCTTAACGGGACTTTGTTCCAATCAATCATCCCATATCTCGTTTGCATCTTCAATCTTATCTATGATCTCTATTAGCTCCTTTCTCTCAGACTATAAATATATTGTCTCCAATTTCTTAAAAAATGAATATAAAAGTCCTTTGAGGCAATTTTGAACTATACCCAAAGGGCTTTAAAAGAATAATGTATTTCCTTTGATCCTGCAATGCCACTATTAGGTTTATATCCCAAAGTATTAAAAAAAATGGGAAAGGATCTATTTGTACAAAAATATTTATAGTGGCACTTTTTTGTGGTGACAAAAATTTGGAAAATATGGGGATGCCCCTTGACTGGGGAATGGCTGAACAAATTGTGGTATATGGTGGTGAAGGAGTACTATTGTGCTATAAGGAATGATCATTCAATGGATTTCTTTAAGAACTGGAACAACTAAGGACATTTTTTGCATGCTGCACCCCTCCGCCTGATAGTCAAATGCCAGCACTTCCTCCCTCCACTGTCTGAGGTAACTGGGGGGAAAGGGGGCTCACAGGCAGCCTGAAGGTGCAATTTGGGCACCTAATCTCTAAAAGGTTCATCCATACTGATCTATGTCAACTGAAGACTGTCGATGTAAGTGAATTATGATATTAATCTTGTTTATCATTTCCTAGCAATATTTAGCTGTAAGTAGTATCATTTTATAAAGGGCAAAATCATTTATCAAGCATCTTGTTCACTATTTTAAAAGTTTTTATAAAGGTAGCTGCTACTAAAAAAGTAAGGCCTCAGGAAATAACTAAAATTCATCACTATCTCCCCTCCATGACACCGTGCTAAAGGATAATTTCCTGCCTCCCCATAACTGTTGGTTCTGACTAAGAACAGTGAGGAAGCCCCTGACAGCAGGGTGTGCCTAGCCAATCAAGATGCTCAAATCAGATTGCTAACATTGACCTAAATTGCTTTTCTCCAAAGTAACAAGACCTACTTCAGTCTTGTTCCCTGGACTAAAAAGATGTGGCTATAAGTAACCAAATCCAGATTCTAGCAAATTAAATGTTAACGAAACACATTAAATCTTTTACTAGAATATCTAAAGATCTACAACCAGTTTCTGGACTCACTTTAATCTTCCATCATAGTAAGCTGGGGTTCCAAGGACAATTGTTTTAATGAAAAAAGGTTGATTTGTGTGGTTTTCTTCATACCCGCCAACAATACTAAAGCCCCAACTTCCTAAGTTGCTTCTTCGTAGAACAACATCATGGAAGCTATGAAGAACACTGTTAAAAAATGATACAAAGAACAAAAATTAAGTTGTTAATGAGATTAAAAAATGTTATAACAGTTTACTGGTATTTTTGGTTTTTATATGACCTATAATTCCCCACATAGTTCTCTCCTTTCCCTCACCAGAAAATCATAATAAAGAATACTTTAAAATAAGGACATAATTCTTGTCATATCATTATATAATAACTTGAAACATGTGAAAGGAAAAGGAAAATGATAACCTTAGCTACTCGAGTAAATATCCTGGGCCACCTCCCACCCTCAAAAAAGCCACTCTGACTCTTCATAATTACTGCTTTCCCTTCCCAGATGTTCATTAACCATCTCTTTAATGATTCATCCTAGAAACTGATATCAAGTTTACTTGCCTATGGTTTGTAGATTTTGTTCTCTCATTTTATAAATTTTGATAAATGCCCTTTTCTATCCAGAATCAACCTATCAACACATACTATGTCCCAGGTACTGTTCTAGAAGCTAGGGATATCATTACAAAGCATGAAGCCATTCCTACTTCAAAAAAGTTAAATTCTGATGGGGGAAGACAACAAACAACATATTTATATATATATATATATGTGTATTTATCAATCTATGTGTGTGCATATAGGTATACATACATAGATATCTAAGGATACATAAACATCTATATCTAATTAAATTATCTCATGTTAAAACAAATATATACGAAGTAGTCAAATTCAAGATAGTTTGAGGAGGGAGACACTAGAATTTAGAAGGAAATCAGGAAATATACATTTTCATGCAGAATATGGAACTTAAGCTGTATTTAAAGGAATAAAGGGTCTTTCCAAGCTAGAGAAATGGAGGGAGTGGGAGATAGGTAGGGCAAATCACGACTTTTCGAAAGTCCCTGACAATAGCGCAGAAATCTCATCTAGTTTTTTCTGTTACTCTTTTTGTGCCAGAGTGAAGTTCATCTGGGCTGGTGATTTGAATTAATACTGGGCAAATAGGTACTTTGAGACTATCTTAAATATCCTTGTGAGCTACTTCCCCCTGTCATTTCCAGGGCAAAGGTTATTTTTCTTGCCAGAGAAAACAGAAGCAGAAGATGACTTGAAGGGTTCTGCTGCTTCTATGTAGTTAGCCATCCCCTTTTCATCCATGCCCAGTCTTGGTCCTGTCTCTTCATTGATCCTGATTCCTCTCAAGACAGATAAAATAAAACAAACCTATCCTGTTTTGTTATCATACTCTGCTTCCCTGGAAAACCTGAGCTCATTTACATTCTGGGAACCATTTTCCCCAGGCCTGTACCTAAATGGGACAGTAAAGGAAGAGAGAAAAGACAGTTTTGAAGGTCATAGAAGCATTTCTTTTTAGATTCCTTTCTTTTTTAAATGAAGTTATAGATATATGGTAGAGGTCCTTTTTCAAAAATATAAATATTTTATTTCCCCCCAATTATATGCACATATGATTTTTAACATTTGTTTTCTAAAATTTTGAGTTCTAAATCATCTCTCTCCATCCTCTCCCCACTTCCTGAGACAATAAGCAATTTGATATAGGTTATACATGTGTGGTCATACAAAACACATTTTCATATTGGTCATGCAGTAGAAGATAAGAGGTCCTCTAAACTTTTGTTTTTAATAACCAAAAGATGTTTCTTGATACTGATGGTCTTTATGTCTGGTTTTTGTAGAATTGAGAACAGTTAAGATTACAAACACACAGACACACAAACAGTCTCTCCTAATGTCTAACATATTCTAGATAAAGATATGTATAAAGTGCTTCACAAAACCTGAAACCCTATAAGAATGCTGACTATTCTCATTATCTTCTAGATAAGAAATGCACTGTACAATGAAGTCTTAAACTCAAAATGCTCCTATACAACCAGAAAATGCCTGGCCTCAAGAGCATGGTAAAGTGTGAAATTGCTAACCAAATACTGAGACTGTTAGCAAATTAATATTTTGTTAATAAGATGTTGTAGAGAGAGAGATTATGGAGAATTGAGAGAATTCCTACAAGACATGGATGACTCCCATACAATCTATAAATGAAGTGGAAGAGCAGAGTGGAGGTACACAGGATTTAGTGAAAAGTATTTCTCAATTACAAAACCTAATTCTCAAACTTCCCTATTTTTGTTAAAAGCACCACCCTCCTTCTGGTCTCTCAAGTTCCTAATCCAAACATTATTCTTAGCTCTTCCCATTTTTGCACCTGTAAAAGTTAAAATTAAAATCAAATTTACCTCTTACACACCCCACAGAGCTAATCATAGTTGCCTTTTCTATCTTCACAGATTTCTCCTATTTGACTGTTTCTCTCTACTTACATGGCTGCCACCTCGGGCCCATCACCTTTCTCTTCCTAGTATTACTACAACCACCTCCTCATTTGGCTTCCTGCCTCAAATCTCTCAGTCAGAATCAAGGGGTTTCCTGATGATCCCAAAGGTAAAGTCTCTGATCTCTGTGGGAAAAGGCATGGTAGGACTCTAGCCTGGGATTTCAGTGAAATGAGAAGTTGGAAGAAGCAGTGACTACAGGCAGGCAGTGATAACAGCATATAATAGGGACAGAAAGATCAAGGTCAGTGGGAGCAATGTAGGTACATCAATGGCCAAACAGCATTCAAGGGGTAAAATTTCCCATTGGCATGTGTTTTAGATCACATGAGTTTCCTACATGGGTGCCTCTTTCCCTGTGAGCTAAAGAATGCAGATGCATCGAGATCTTCCAGGGAACCCAATCTGCAAATACAATTTGGCAAAGTAGTCTAGAGTGTCAGAGAGGTCACACATACACTGAAATAATTCTAACAACCCTTTCTGTAGAAATGAAGAATGGGAAACAAAGTAGACATTTATCAAATGGTTAAACAAATGAAAATGACTTTGTCAAGGTAGGGGATTATGTTTCATCAGATTTAGTTGGTGTGTAGGTGAGTTTTGCTTCACTATACTGTTTATTTTCCTATTTTTTATTATAAGACACAGTTTGTTAAGTGGGAGAGATATATTTTGAAATGAATTCAAAACAATCTGATATTTTCAAGAGTAATAGTAAAAGGATGGTCCCATTTTCTAAGTTTTACATGTCATATGCTATTTAAGTACCTTGAAGAAGGAATGAATTGTGCTTTATTGATTAAAGAATACAAATAAAGCAAAAAACAAATAAAACAATTGGCACCTTGGAAGTCCAAGCCACATGATCCATGATGGTGACCAACTAGCATCATACTCATTTTCACTGATTGTACTGGGCTGCTCTTCATTAACCTGGGTTTGTTCTTCAACAATTTGGACTTCCAGTGCTTTCAGGGTGACAGCAGAGGAAGCAGCACTAGCTTTCAACACAGCAACTGCCTCACTATGACTTAAGTCAGTCAAGTCAATACCATTGATGTTCAGCAACACATCACCTGTTGAGAATTACAAGCAAGAAAATGCTTAGGAAACAGCCTGGATTTACATAGCAATATGGAATTACCTGGAATTGATCACTACATGTTATTTCCCATAAATTACATGTGAAAAGTCCATTTGTACTTTCTTGATATTTTAAAAACATTCCTGAGCAATTGTTTATGCGACACAGATAGCAATGTTTATTCAATTGAGCAATATCACTGAACGGTAATGCAAAAAAAAATACATAGTGCTAACATCTCCAAAATGACTTTTGGGGAAAAAAAGCAATAAGAGTAATAATTTATGTAACACACTTAAATGGGCATAGAAATAAATCTCTTACCCAACAGGGAAGTAGAAAAGGAAAAAGCAGAGAAGGATGAAAAAAGGAAAAGTAGATTAAGGAAGACAGTGATAAGAAGCAAAACAGATTTCTGAAGAGGGAGAAGGTGAAAAGGAGAGAAAGATAAACAGAAGAAAATAGAATAGAGGGAAACAGTTAGTGATCATAACTGGGAACGTGAGTGGCATGAACTCATCCCTGAAAAGGAAGTTGATAGATGCTAACAATATGTCATTTATAAAAAACACACTTGAAATGAAAAGACATACATATTGTAAACCTTAAAATTTCTTAGACTTATGAATGTTGGAAATTTCATAATGGAAAAAATTTCCTACTGATAGTAAGAACTCTATTGGAATGTGAAACCCCTTGGCAGGGGAGGATCCTCCTCTTCCCTACTTAAGACTACTTTAGGACAGAAACCTTTTGCTAAACAATGGAAAGGGCTTTGACCTATGCTTAAGCATAGAACAGGAAGTTCTTTGAGTCATGATTGATTTTAGAATTGATACAATAGAGATACTTGGAATGACAGAACCAGGTCTTGGAACTTACAATCTCCACCCTACTCAGTCTAACAGGATTTAGGAAGGGCTGTAGCATAGATCAAGATTTAATTATTTGAGAATATGACCTACAACAGACATGTGCAAAGGAAACAGACCTCTGGGCGGTCCTGGGTTAAGCTAGAGCCACCATTGGCACAGGGGAGACATCGACAGTGATTGGTAGATGTGAGAACTGAGGGGAGGGGACTTAGATGGTTTCCTTAAAGATAGCAGGGTCTGAGGAGAGGAGGAGAGTTTTTTGCTCTGAGCGAGGTGGCTCTGAAGGAGGACTGAGGAGGTTGCTCTGTTGGAGGACCAGGAGAGAAGGCAGGCTCTGAAGGAGGAGAATTCTCTGGAAACATTTCTTGAAAGGAGGCTCTCTTGAAGGTGGAGCCTGAGGTTGGCATGAGAAGCCTTACCTAGAGAGATCTTGGGTGAGTGATAAAACCAACTGACTGATTTATTCATTCTTATTCCTTTCTTCCTTTCTCTCTTTTTCTATTGATTAATCAGTGTATTATAAATTAAATTTCTCTATAAAACCCAGTTGGCTTGGGCATATTCATAAATTGGGAATATATTCCCTGGCGACCATCTTATATTTATATAAAATCAAGACACAGTAGAAAACATATTTCAGTGGTCATAATTGATATATATATATTTCCCTTGCTCCCAAACATTTTAATTATCACAGTTTATGGCTCCCACTCTCTTATCTACAACTATTTAACACTCAAAACTATTTTAAATCTAACAATATCATTACAATAAGGGGCTGGTGCAGAATCTATTAAACTATAGCTGAGGTTAAAAAAAAGGCAGGGCTGGCAATCATGATCTCAAATAAAACAAAAGCAAAAATAGATCTAATTAAAGGAGATAATCAAAGAAACATTTGATAAAAGGTACCAAAAGGCACCATAGACAATGAAGCAACATAAAAAATTTTCATTGCAATTTTTCTGATAAAACTTCATTTCTCAAATACATAGTGAAAGGAGTAAAATTTGTTAAAATAAGAGCTATTCCCCAATTGATAAATAGTCCAGGGATATGACCAGGTAGTTTTCAAATGAAAGAAAACAGCTATCAAGTCACATAAAAATGCTATAAATCACTACAGATTAGAGAAATCCAGATTAAGATACCACCTCACACCTATTATATAGGCCAAGATGACATAAAAAGGAAAGTGACATGTTGGAAGGGATTTGGAAAAAAAAAGTTCCCTAATGTACTGTTGGTAGAGTTATAAAAACTGGTCTAAACATTCTGAGAACAATTTGCCCAAAGGGCTATAAAACTTTGCTCTCTCTGACCCAGCAATACCACTTCTAGGTCTGTATCTCAAGAAAAAGGAAAAGGATCTATTTGTACAAGAATATTCGCCGTCACTATTTTTTTGTGTTAGCAAAGAATTGTAAATTGAAGGGATAACCATAATTAGGAAGGACTAAATAAATGAGGTTTGGTAAACAATTGTGATGGAATACTACTAGGCTATAAAAATAATGAATAGGATAGTTTCAGAGAAAACTGGAAAGACTTTTATGAATTGATAGGGTGAAGAGAACAGAACCAGGAGAAAACTGTACACAGAAATAGCAATACTGTAACCATGATCAGCTGTTAAAGACTTAGTTACGTTGATCAAGATAATGATCCAAAGTGATTCCAGAGCACTTGGTATGAAAAATGCTCTCCACTTCCTGAGAGAGAACGGATGAACTGAGTGCAGATTAAAGCATAATTTTTTGTGTGACATGGCTAATATGGAAATATATTTTGCATAATTTCACACATATTAAAGGGTGGTTGAGGGGCTGGAAGGAGGGAGAAGACTTGAAAACTAAAAAAAAAAGGTATTAAAATTAAATGATAAATTAAAACAACCATGGACATAGTAGTGGTGTGATCTTGAGTAAGTAACTTCATCTCCATGGTCCTTAGTTCTTATATAATGTAAAAATGGAAGTTGGGGGAAGGAGAGGGGTTTGTTACCAATTTAAAGGAAGATTCATTTATTCCTATACTTTCTAAAGCTTTAAGTTTTTATTGCTATTTTCTGCTTTTTATATCAGTATTCTATATATCCCTCTCATTTTCTCCAAGAGCCACGCAATATGCTAGCATTTTTTTAGAGGAAAAATAACATTAGCACAACTGATAAATACATTGAAAAAGGCCGAAAATATGTGTGACACGTAACACTTGTGGACTTCCTATTTCCACAAGGAGGTGGGGTATATCTGTTTTCTCATCTCTTTATTCCAATCTCACTTGATCTTTTAGATTTTATTACATTTATTTTTGATGTGGAAGATTGTTTCCTATTTACATTGTTGTAGTCATTTTATATATTATTTTATTGGTTCTGCTAACTTCACTCTATCAGTTTATGTAAATCATGTTTCTCTGTATTCATCACACATCTACATTTCTTATGTCACAGTAGTATTCCATTTCATTCATATGCCAAAATTTTTTCAGGAATTCCTCAAAGGGCATTAATTTTGTTTCAAATTCTTTGATATAATTTTTATTTCTGATACTAGTAATTTTTCTTTTTAAAAATCAAGGTAGCTAGCTAATGGCTTATATAATTTACTGTATATTTTTTCCTCTTCAAAACATCAGTTCCTAGTTATTAATACAATGGAGTTTTCTTCTGATTCAGTTTTATTCACTTCTCCTTGATATTTAGGATATCTATTTTAGCATTTAATTGACGTCTTTAATTTGTTGTTTTCTAACTATCTTTAGTTTAATGTCTAATTCATGGATCCATTCTTTTAAAAATTTTTCTTGATAAAAGTGCTCAGAGACATAACACCTCCTCTAAGTACTGATTTGGCTGTATCCCAAAAGTTTTGGTATGATGTCTTATTACTGTCATTACCCTTAATGAAATTATTTATGGCTTCTATGAATTGTTCTTTTACCCATTCATTTTTTAGGATTAAGTTGTTTAGTCTCCAATTAATTTTTAATCTTTTCTTGAAAGATCCTTTGCATAAAAATAAATATTTTGTTGCATTATGGACTATAAAAGATGAATTTAATAGTTCTGCCTTTTTTTGCATTTGTTTGCAATACTTTTGTTTTCTAATAACATGATAAATTTTCATGAAGGTTATCATGCAAAGAATAGTTATACTCCCATTCCTAGCAACATTAACAAAAAGTCCATCCATTAAATCTAACACTTCTAAAAACCTATTCAGGTCTTTCATTTCTTTTTTGTTTAGATTCATCTAGCTCTTCAGGGATAAACTGAAGTTCACCTACTATTACAGTTTTGCGGTTTTATTTTTCATCATTTTCAACCAGCTACATTTTAAATTACATCTTCATTATGCTTTTCTACCCCAGGAAATTCATCACAGGGAAATCTCAAGATTTAAGACTGAATCTGCCTGGTACTAACACCTCATCAATAACCTCTGCCCCTCTGATTGGAGTCTTTGACTGGAGAGCAGGGCAAAGGGTCCTAGGGCCTATATTTATGAAAGGAGTTTTGCCTCACCTCACACTTAGCAGATTGGCTAACATGACAGCAAAGGAAAGTAATGAATGCTGGAGGGGATGTGACAAAGTTGGGACTCTAATGCATTGTTGGTAGAGTTGTGACCAACCATTCTGGAGGGCAATTTGGAACTATGCCCAAAGGGCACTAAAAGACTGCCTGCCCTTTGATCTAGCCATAGCATTGCTGGGTTTATACCCCAAAGAGATAATAAGGGAAAAGACCTGTACAAGAATATTCATAGCTGCACTTTTTGTGGTGGCCAAAAATTGGAAAATATGGGGATGCCCTTCAATTGGGGAATGGCTGAACAAATTGTGGTATATGTTGGTGATGGAATACTATTGTGCTCAAAGGAATAATGAACTGGAGGAATTCCGGGTGTATTGGAATGACCTTCAGGAACTGATGCAGAATGAAAGGAGCAGAACCAGAAGAACAATGTACACTGAGACTGATACACTGTGGTACAATCAAATGTAATGGATGTCTCCATTAGTGACAATGCAATGATCCAGGACAATTCTGAAGGACTTATGAGAAAGAACGCTATCCACATTCAGAGGAAGATGTGTGGGAGTAGAAACACAGAAGAAAAAAACTGCTTGATTACATGGGTCAAGGTAGATATGACTGGGTGTGTAGACTCTAAAGGATCATCCTAGTGCAAACATCAACAACATGGAAATAGGTTCTGATCAAGGACACATGTAAAACCCAGTGGAATTGTGTCAGCTACGGGAAGAGGTGGGAGGAGGGAAGGGAAAGAATATGATTCTTATAACCAAGGAATAATGTTCTAAATTGACTAATTAAATAAAATTTTCAAAAAAAAAAAAAGAGGTTTTGCTCTTCTTCCATTTCCCACCAGCTACACTGCTTAGACTTCTCCATCATGTCATTCTGTCAGATCTCTCCTCCCCACCTCAGGTTTCTTTTCTGTGCATTTCCTAATTAGGTTGTAAGCACAAGGATGGTTCCCCTCTCCACCCTTTTAAAAACTTGTATTTGTACCCTGAGCACACAGTATAGTGTGTACACATTGTAAGTACTTAAATCTTTGACTAGTTCTCCCTGTAACTCATTTAACTTTTCCTATAGAAATTCAGATGCTATGCCATTTAGTACATCTATGTTTAGAAGTGATAAAAGACAGCATGCCAGCTTATTTTAACTGTGTATTTTCCTATTTCAAGTGTGTTTTTTTGTAAATAATATATTGATGGATTCTAGTTTCTAATCCATTCTGCTACCCTTTTTTGGGAAATGTGTTCATCCCACTCACTCTCACAGTTCTGATTTTTAATGGTGCATTTCCCCCCATCTTGATCTTATGCTTTTCCTTTACTTTGTATTCTATCCCCATGAATGGATTTTTAAAATATTTTTACTATATTAATGAAGAAACATCATAAGGTCCCCTTTTAAAGGAAAAAAAATCTGTTTTATTAAAGTTCTAGAGTTCCTCAAAATCAAACTTTACCTCGCTTAATTCTGCCATCTCTTGCAAGGCAGCCATGCGGTGGCACACTGGTCACAAAAATTGGCAATTCACCACTCTTACTTCCTCTGCCTCCAGCCACTGTCATTCCAAGAGATTCATGTGGTTCCTTCTTCACAGTAATGTGCTTTTCTTGGCATGTAACACATTGGGAAAGATCCTATCCAAGGAAGGAAAATAATCCATTAAATGATTTTTTAAAATGAGGAAAAAGAGATTTTCTTTGATTAAAAATGACAATCTATACTCAATAATATGACTTTTATTATGGCATTTGCAAAGTCCTTTTTTTCTTCTCTTCCACTTGAGGGGAGCAGCAAGTATTTAAGGATCAAATTTATTTATATAGTACTTAATATATATATATTAATAAATAATTTTAACTCAAATTACAATTTCAATATACAAAGAGCAGAAAATGAGGATGGTACATGAAAATATGAATATTAAATAGTTTGCTTTCCTTCTTTAAGTCTATAATAATAAATTCTGTTATGTTACTTTCAAAGCTGTCCTGCTTATATATATGTATTTATGAGTCTCAATCTGTTCTAGTCAATGCATAAAAAATGCTGAGATGATCCTCTTTTTCCCCCCTTAATTTTAATGCCTTCTTCTACATTGCAAATACTTGATTAAATATTAGAATTAGTTTTTTTTTTAAGTTTTATAGAATTCATCTATAAAACAACCTGCTTCTGACATCTTTTTGTTTGGAATTCCCTTATGACTTGTTCAGTTTCCTTTCTGAAATTCAGTTATTTAAATTCTCTTAATTTCTTTAATTGTTATTTTGAATTTTTGTAAACTATTGTACATTTCATGAAGGTCATATAATTGGGCAAAATAATTTGTGATAATTTCCTTAATTTAATTTTTATTGCTTATTAATTCTTTTTCATTGTTACTAATGAGAAGTTTGATATTTACTTTATTAAAATTCAGATTAGCTAATGCCAAATTTTTAGTTTTTAAAAACAAAAAACCTAATAATTTGCATCAATATGATAGTCTTTATTCTTTCTATTTTGTTAGTCCCTTTTAATTTCCAAATTTTCCGTTTTGGTGTTTTTTTTGTGTGTTTTATTTTTCTATTTTTTAAAAGGGCATATGCCCAATTCATTGATCCATGTTTTCATTCTTGTTTCATAAATAATTATCAGCTACTTTGATTAATTACACAGTTTTGCACAAATGGCTTCACTAAGTCTTGGCTGAAATATGACAGGCTCATATTTAGGGTTTCCAATAGAAAAAAATATTGAAATTGAGGGAACTACACTAACTTCATCTTGTGGCTCAATTCTGAATCTGACTGTAAAGTTGACTAGCCATTTGAATCTACCCAACTCACATTAAAAACTTGTCTCACAGTTCTTTTACTGTTAATTTAAAAAGAAATAATAAATGGATTATTTAAAGAGAGAAAGACTATATTTTTTATCTTTTCATACCAGAAAGACATGTAGTTTTTTTAAAAAACCGATTTTGAAGCCTCATTGTTCTATACAAACATCTCTGTTGGAACTTGAAGGATTTTCACCATTTGGAAATATTTTCATCTAACTTCTATGCTTATTTTACAAAACTTCTTCATGCATTCACTGTTCCAGCAGAACTGACACTGTTCCCTGTATGGGGCATTCTGTCTCCTATCTGCCTACCTTTGTACAAGCTGTCTCTCTTGCCTACAATCCTCTCCCTACTCACCTACCCAGTAGATGATAGAATTATCTAGAAGTCACCGTATAGGCCACCCAGATCAAACCACTTATTTTACTAAGGAGAAAAGGAGCCAAAAAGAGTCAATAAGGGCAAAGGCCAGTATTGAAACCAAGGTCCTCTGCCTTCAAATCCCATGCTTTTCTCTTAGAATCATGTAGTATCCCTACTTCCAGAAGGTTCTAGCTTCCTCTCAACTCACCTCAGTTGCCCTTCTACACTGAACTTTTCCTTAGCCTCCAGATGAAAGTGTTCTTTTCATGTTCCTAAATAATCCATCTATTTCTCTATCATAGTTATTCAACTGTATTTCCTCGATAGAATAAAAACCCCTAGAGTATGGGGGGGGTTTTGTCTTTGTATTTCCAGAGACCAGGATAGTAACTTGTATCCATGGTAGGTGCTTAATAAATGATCGCTGACTGAATTCCAAAGAAATGCTTTAAACAAGACCAAATGATGAGCTAATAGCAATGTAGTACACAGAAAGCTGATCATGCAAGAAGTATTGAACAAAATTAGGAAGCCCTGAGCTAAACACTTTGACACTTTTGGACCTTTACCAGCTTTGTGACGATGACTAAGTCTCTGTCTACTCAAGTGGAAACACTGCTCCCCCCCAACAGTATCTCCCTCACTGGTTTGTTATGAGGATCAAATTAAGTAATAAATAAAAGTAAGACATCATCTAAGGTCCTTTTTCAAGCTCTAAATCTATAATCACTACTATACCACTACCACCTATCATCTGAGGATCAGCCTTGGCAAATTATAAGAGGTAAGGAAATTGTCTTGCCACAGTAACTCTGGAGGATCCTCTGCTAAAGTGTAGGGAGATATTACAGAGGAATAAATTAAAGATCTCTGGTATAGCAGGAATGTGGATTAATGCTGCCTATAGAGAGTATCCTATCCAAGGCTTGAGGAGGAGTCCCATGAAACAATGTCTAAAGTAGACAAAGTACTTCTGCAGAATTTGAGTTCTAGAGAAATCCTTAATCCTATTAAGTTTGACAACGGAAATTGTCCTAAGGAGTCCGATAAGATGGCTGTAACTATTCTAAAGGCATTAAAAAAACAAAACAGCAAGGAAGCTAAAGGGAGAAAACACACATAGCTTTTGGAAAATATTACTTAGTCAAGAGAATATTCTTTCATATTCACAAACCTCATGATGACATTGTGAATAAGACAAATATAATTATGATTTTAAAAATACTGACCAAAGCAATGAAATATAATGACTATTTGCCTCTAGACATTAATTATAATGTTACCTTTAATGACACTATAAAATGACTTGTATGTAAGAGCACTAATAACACCTTTCTGAACTTAGCTCCAGGGCAAGGAGGATCACTTTATCTATATAGTCCTTGAATACAACTTACTTTTGTACCTGAACACTTTTAAGATGCTGAAAACACCTTTTCATTTATTTGCTCTCTTAAAAAGAATTTTAAAAATGTCTCTTGTTTTTATATATCATTTCTGGGGATCCCCTAAGAATCCTCCCTTGTAAAAAAGAAAAATAAGTAAGCAGAAACATCCCATCCAATGACTTCATCTAATCATATTCTGTCTTGGTAGTCCCTTCCCTCTGGGTCATGGAGGAGGGTGGAAAGAAGTAAATTTCTTTAGGTTACCTGGAGCCAAACTTCAGTGATCCTTGCTGTATTTATTGATTTTTTAAAAATCAGTTCATATAAATTCTGCTTCCTTATTTAAGCTATTAGTTACATCAATTAGTTTCTTTGCTAATTTTTTTGGGGGGGAGGGGTGTTCCTAAGTATACCATCATTTCATTTGCAAGACTACATTTTAAAGAAATCACAATGGGTTAACTGAGGAAAGATTTACCTGCCATACAGAGCTAAAAACTTTGAGTTGAAGAAATTTTCACAGATAAAAAGGCTTTGGGAGGTTTAAAACTGCTTTATTCTCCTTTTACTCTCTTTTGACTTTCTATTTTAGAATGTCAAAAAGTCTTCCCTGATATCATTTAATGAATTAGGGTTTTGTTTTGGTCACATGACGTTCATGTTAACAGAAAAGAGGCTTCAGTCAACAAAATTTTCCAGGAGAAATGGAATAATTAGATAAAAGCAAAAATTTAAATGATTGCCATACTACTAATGAGGCAGCAAAGCGGTTTAATGGATATAAATTTGGACCTGTCAGTAAAGACACGAATTCAAATCTGATCTAGACACTTATGAGTCGTATGATTCAGGACAAATCATTTAACTTCAGTTTCTTCATCTGTAAAATGGAGATAATAATATCTACCCTTTCAGGGTTGCCATGAGGTAAACTCAGATATATTTGTAAAGCATTTTGTAAATCTTAACAGTTATATCAGGAGACAAGACTAGAATATGCTCTTTTATTCTTCCCTGTCACAATTCTTTGTTCATTTGTCATTTCTTGTGAAGTTTTGTCTCTATTGCTAATCTCATTTCCTTCTATAAAATTATTTTACTTATCTGTGGCAAGTTATATTTTCCTAATAAAATGGTCAATATTTGGAGGGGTAGGGTAATTCCAATGCCTCAAACAGTGCATAGCATATAGAGGACATTTAACAAATAAACGCTTAATTAGAGAGCAAAATGGTTCCTAGAGAAAGTGTCTTCATTAATACAACGACCATACCTGAGTTCAAAGAGCTTTTTGTTCACTCCTGGATGGTTTTGTGAATTCCACTTGAGGGCAGAAGAACAGTAAGGGCTAGGCAATGAGGGTTAAGTGATTTGTACAGGGTCACACAGCTAGGAAGTGTCTGAGGTCAAATTTGAACCTAGGACCTCCTGTCTCTAGGCTTGGCTCTCAATACACTGAGCCACCCAGCTGCCTCCTCATCCCATATATTCTTATATGAACCAGTTCACCAGAGTTTATGTACCCATTAGAAGTAGGTGATCTGATTTTTTAACTATTCAATTAAAAGAATACTTATTAACTTCAACTATGAGGGTGCCAAGGCACCGGGGATACAAAGGTGAAGACAAGCCAGATTCTGCCAGATTCTGCCCTGGAGGAGCTCAAGTCCCAAGGGCAAAGAACATCTATCTGGGTAAGTAAATTTAAGGCAAAGGGGGGTGGTGGTGGGGTAGGGACAGGGAAGGGGACGGGACACTTGTACAAATAACTGGGGCAATGAGGGGAAAAAATCTGTAACAGGAAACCCTTGAAGGAGTATAAGAAAACTCTGCATTGGACATGTTAATCTATACAGGTTGGTTTTAAATATTCAATAAAATATTTGGATATTTCCCACATGTGCTTTTTTCTAGAGCCAAAAAGAAACCTCAAAGATATGAGAACAGCTTCAAAATCTTCAGGGGTTCAATTAACACCTACAAATTTTTTTTTTTCATCAGGAGTCACTTAAATACTGAGTTTAAAAAACTTCAGTTCCAAAGCAGAATGATTATAGTCTTCTGAATACGTCTGTTTTCCCCCCAAGAGTCAGAGGCCTCTTATTCTCAATATTAAACCATCAACAAATTAACATAGTAGGTTAATAGTAGGTTGTTTAAGTGAGTTACAAAAGCAACATCTATGCGACTTTTTGAACCATCAAGATCTGTGAAATATATGGAGCATACAGGGTATAAATTTTAAAATATTTGTAATGGGATCAGTGAGATTGTTGCAATGAAATTTTGCTGTGAATGTGAGATTTTATGCTCTTTATCATAAGGTCAAATATTTATGTGTTTTCTTAATATTATTGTAGAAATTAAACCAGAAAAAAATATTCAACATTCTTACTCAATTTCTAATTTATAACATATGAATAAGTTTGCAGAAGTGCTTTAAATGATCCAAACTCCATTTCAGACAATTTCTCATTTCATACACCCATGGTTATTATCCTAGAAGATGATGACAGATTACCATTGTGTGGCCATTATTTTTTGTTCAATTTTGAAACAAAAAGCAGCACCTAAATTCTCATAAGTAATGAATCAGATCACACAGTAGTCAGTCTATACATCAGTGCAGAGGAAGGAAAGTAAAAACATTGCCTGACAGAAAAGTCAGGAGTTGTTGCTAAACTAAATTCTTCTGAGGTTATCAAGAATACATGTACAAAACAAAATATAGCACTTTGGAAGTTATAGTTTTCATGTAGACAAATACATATTTTAATTTTAAAGAGTTTTACTTAAAGGAGAGCTCTTTTAAGAAGGTGATATTTCACTTCTGTTTTGATACAAATGAACATCATGTCCTTCAACCTAGTAAAGTAGTTTCATGATTTACTTTAGAACCATTTGAGGCAAGTAAAAGGAGACAAAGTATGTGATGAATCCTTTTGTTTTCTAAACTTTTAAATTAAAGCTTGGGTAGTAATGAATCCTCAACTCAGATGACTGACCCTAGAATATGATATAGAACCATAAGGAAAGAAATTGACTTTGAAACAGTAAAAACATTAACATGGGGATTTGAAGTGATTTATTATAGTGTTCCTTTAGGATTCATAAATTTTAGTACATATATTTTTTGTTACCATGGACAACCTAAGTAGATACGTATAGTCTTAAGAATGTGAGCTCATTGAGGGGCAGGGATTGTCTTTTGCCTCTTTTTGTAACCCCAGCACGTATCACAATAGCTGGTACATAGTAGGAACTTAATATTTGCTGATTTGATTGACTTTTTAACCATGCCTTCTGCCACACAAATTAAGTGGGGATCTTTGAAATTACTCAAAATAGTGCTGCCAAAAAAAAGAAAAGAATAGAGAATTTATCAATACTTTTAAAAAAGCTAGGTCACTTATATATGCAATCCCATTTCTATTTTTTGCATATGGAAATGTTTACATTGGTGTTTTGTCAAGTTCAGAATATTCCATCAGAATACATGCAAATTGTTAAATCTTTTATGGCTTGGATGACTAAATGATCTATTGATTGAACCTTGTTTCCTCTATTTAAAGACCTTTTTCTCTTGTGTCACTTCCCCTAAATTTTTACGTCTACCAATCACAGCAGACGCTCCTCTCCAGGACTTCTCACTCTTTCACACATGGATCACAGACTTCCTACTCAATGCATGAAATGGGTGTTCACACCTTTTTGTGGTTAAAATGGGTAGATCTACTTTAAATACTAGGTTTACACTTTGGGGATTAAAACCTGAAAAATAGACAGGGGATTAAAATTTAATCTTCACAATAAAGGAAGAGCTAAATACCTTCATTGTTAACAATCAAGTCAAATCCATTCTTCACAAAATGAACTACCTGGGGAGCCCTCACTGATAGGAGGGGTACCCTTCTAGGTCACTCTTCAAGTTACCAGACAGTACTAAACACATCTTAAACTGTCCTTTGCCCCTTACTGTAAAGACAATTTCTCTTTGATTAGTTTTAATGATAAGATATTTTTAATAGTATCAATAGTGACTATTATGCTCTTAATTATTTTTAAAACATAAAGAAAAGTTCTCACCTTATGTGAGCTGGGTCTGCTGTGATATAGTTGTTGTGCTTGGTGCTGGCCGCTGTTATGAGTTCCTGGTTCCCTGTTGGTATTAGTGGTTTGTGGTTTCCCTGGTCTTGCGATAGTTAAATTCACCCTCTCTCCACTAGCCTAGAGAAAACAAACATTTCCAGTCATTCTTTAACTTCCAATTTAAGAATTACTTTACCAGAGGTAGTCATCATTTCTAATACTTTGCATCTTTATATTTTTAAAAATAGAAACAAATCTCAGAGCATTCCATTTATTATTATAATACCCTAAGATCAAAATAACATCTAATTAATCTCAATCTAACTACATTTCTGCAGGGGGGCTCATTTGGGCAATGAATTGGGGAGGCAATGAAAAGGGAAAGACAGTGACTGCCAGCTAAAATTTTTAAGCATGTGTATATGCATACTGATGGGACAGATATCTCATCAGACATTTTTATTTCACTTCTGGATATATCCATTTCTTTAGTTCATAGTCAGGCTATCTTTTTGTGCCCCCTACCCCTACCCCCTGCACCACCTTTGAAGGTTAAGAAAAGATGCACAAAAAGCCACGATTTGAGAGGCAACTTCTTGAACATTTATTACAATGAAAAATTCTTAACAAAGCTTTCTGTTTTCAAATATTTAGATGCTACAATGGCTATTTTTTAAATTACAAGTCAGGTACTGAGATTAAAAAAAAAAGGTATCATATAAAACTTAACTAGAAATCTTTTTTTTCTTTCAACTCTTGCCTTTTGTCTTAATATTAATTCAAAACAGGAGAGTGGCAAGGACTAAACAATCAAGAGTTAAGTGACTTGCCCCACAGCCACACAACTAGGAGGTATCTGAGACCAGGATTTGGACCCAGGTCCTCCTGATCCTAGGTCTAGAGTTCTATTCCTTGTGCTACCTGGTATCTTTGACATCTCTCTAAAAAACAAAAGATACATGAAGTCATCTAAATAATTCCTAAAAATTAAGCAATTCTAGAGACAACTTGTCACCAACAATTGAACCTTGGGCAAATCATTTAATTCTTTCCTACACTCATTTTTCTTTATCTATAAAATTAGAAAAGTTGAGACAAGTGACTTCTAAAGTTCCTTCCTAATCAAATTCTATTGTTTCAAATATAATATTATCTCAAATTACCATAGAAATTTACTGTAATTTCTTTACTCTTCAAAAATATAACTCAATAGAGCTATATAACTCTAATTTGATTACAAATCCTTGGTCGGAAATGAGATGGCCAGTTACAATATTTTTATATGGGGAAAATGTACCCTATTTTATAACAAACTTTATCATGAAATGGTTTCTAGAAAAATAAAATGAAGAGCAGAGACTGCTTGTATTAAAAATCAGTACTACTAAGAAATATACTTATTTCCAGTTCTTGGTTTGGAAAACTCAAGCATTAAAACAACACTAAATTTCGTTTATATAATAATAAACATTAACAGAAATTGAATGGGTTTGGTTTAATGCTAACATTTTATTATTAATAACACCTCACATTTATATCATACTTTATACTATATAACATGCTTAACATTCATTAATATGGTTCTTCTAAGTCTGTCAATAATGTATAATTTTCATTATAAAGAAGAAACTTCAGATGGGCTGAGTGATTTAACTTTCTAACAATGTTTCAAACTTGCAAAGAATAAAAAAAAATGAAGCTATATTTCCAAATTGGAGAATGTGAGAGTAGGATAAAAAAAATGCTAAAGCTTTATGTTAAAAATCCTAACACACGTAGAATCTTGAGCTTTAATATTATTAAATGATTAAACAGTAAAGGGTCAGAATACAGCAAAATGGAAATGGAGCAAATTGTTAATCAGGATTTTAAAGATGAAAGGACATTTGACTGTTGGATACTTTATCAATTAAACATCTGATATTTTGGGGGTCTACAAAGACACTATATTTGACTACCGTGGGGACTTCAAAATATAGGATTCTCTAGCAAAAAGCAGCCTGCCAGCTGCTACTTAGAATGGTTTTTACATAGCCAACTCCTGTTCTAGACAGGTTCAATTTTACATGATTTAGGATATTATCCTGTAAAATAATATGTAATGTTTTAAAAATACAAATGTAATCATATTCCACTGCAAATACAAAATCTTCTCATATAATTGTTAATATATTGTCTGTATCTTGATTTGTAGCTATAAATGGGTAGCATAAAGGAGGCAAACTATAACTTTAGGGAAAATATCTTCTAAAAAAAAAAAGTTACCTTAGAGGTCAAAGAAGCAAAGCTACAGGATTGTGTAATAGAAATAGACTCAGTCTGTATTTTTCTGAACAATAGGATGAACGTAATGATTCTACCTGGAAGGAGACCTCCATTATCTCAGAGGTCTCCTGCTCTATCTACCAAGATAGTCTGATTAGATTAAAACCATCCCCACTGGAACAGATCTGATTTTTGGGACTCTGGGAACACCAAGGTGATTATGTTCTTCCCCAAATGATCTGATAATCTGTCCCCATAACTCAGCTTCCCAAATTAGGAAAGTGGCTGAGTAACCTCACTTGACAACTCTTCTTGTGCTGCTAGAAATGTCAGCCTAAAATTATGTAAAACCCCTATTTATGTGTATCCCCTTTGTTTCTTAAGGCAGACATGTACCTGGCAAATGCTCATCAACTCAAGCTAATTAGACTTTTTCATCTTCTAGTCTATTCTCTTGATTTACTAGCCTCTAAAAAGACCAATGTGGAAGGAATTACAGGATCTCAGTACCTCTAAGTTGGGGAACTACCCAATAGTAGTAGTATCTTCTCTACAAGTTAATCTTCAAAATACTTTGCTTTAATTATTCCTTTTACTAGTCACTCTTTGAATATTTTTTTTCTTCTACACACTGATCTGTTTCCTTATATTAATGTTTTTTCATTAGTGTATTTAATTATAAAATGTGTTTGCATTTCATCATATGTGTACCTATTTCAGGTACATCTAACATGGCATTATTGCAAACCTAATGTATCTTTCATTTACCACATTAAGCCTACAATATTTTACCAATTTAGTTGTTTCCTGTGATTATTTCATGGAACCAATTAACAATAGGTAGCCATACTCAATAAATGTATATTCCTTCTTTAATGAATCTAGAGCAGCAAGATAATCTATTGCTATGTATTAGTTGTATAAGAAGTGTTTACTGAATTGAACTGAAAGTAGCACTGTACTGCTTTATTGGGAAAAGCAAGACTTAGTAGATCTTAAGTAAATAAATCACATAAGAAAAAGCACAGAATAGTGAATAGTGCTAGTCTTAGATTACCTGTAGGCACTCTTAGGATCAAAACTCACCTCTATCATTTTGATTCTATGACCAGAGGCAAATCATTTGCCATTTAGGGTTCTTTGCAACTCTCTAAGACTGTAAGTTATGGAAAGGATTCCACTGTGAGTTTCTCATGAGGATCTTCATATACTAACAAAGTTATAGGCTTGGTTAACACAAAAACAAAACCAACAATTCAACCATACGAAACAATGGGAATGATAACACTGTCTACTTTGATGAATTTAGCCATATACAAGTCCTAAACTTGTCCTCATGTTGAGATCTGATAAGGCAAATGTCCATGCAAGACACTATCCCAGGAGAGCAAGGACTTGAACTCTGGTCTTTCTAGCTCTAAATCTCTATCCACTATATCACATCCTTTGTTTTTTATATTAACAAATTATACTTAGGTAACAATATATATGAATAGTGTCTCCTTTCCTTTTAATCTATAATAAAATCAGAAGAAGCATCCCATCTATAAGCCTAATTTTTAATTAAAAAAATCACTATCAAAATAAGATCAAGCGAGGTAAAGAATAGATTTAAAAATTTGATTTGACTCTTTATTAATTAATATTGCCATAGTGGGTAATAAAATCCCTTTTGCATAACAAGTAAAAATCTATCAAATGGAATTTACCTGGATAATCTGAGCAGCAAGTTCAGGTGTGCCATGTTTCAAGTCATGCCCATTGATTGCAAGTACTCTGTCATTGCTACTGAGCCTGCCATCTTGAGCTGCTAGTCCTCCTTCCAACAGATCAAGGATAAAAACACCTGGTTCATCTGTCCTTCGTACTAATTTAATTCCAAGCTGTTCATTAGAATCTCGCTTATGAAGGATCACATGGAAGCTCTCTTCTCGTAAGGAGTTATTATCAGAATGACTATATGTCCGACTGCCAAAACGTCTCTCTCGAAGCACAGTAAGGTACAGCACACTGCAAGGCTGGGAAAGAACAGCTCTGGCATAGTTATGGGACACATTGCTGATGTCAAAGTTGTTGACCTAAAAAAATAAAGATACAACCCAAATACTTATTAACATTTTAATCAACTAATCAGCTCAAATATTTCTATAATGTTTTTTTTAAAGCTAAAATATACTTTAAAAGTAAATTATGAAAATAATCTTTCAGGGAGATTTCTTAAGAGGCTCAACAACATAAAATCACAAGTAAGCTACTGAAGTATAAGTGAAGATGGACCAGGTACACAGTGATGGTGGCTAGAATATCTTTATAATTGGGCTAAGTAACAAAAGACCTCTGTGAATATGTTCCTAATTGGATGAACCCCTGATAAGATTATATGTTTGGTAAGTAGAGTATGCCATGTCACATGATCAAAAGCTTTCCTAAAGCCAATAATCAGGTTATACTTGGGGGTTGGGGGGTAAGCCACTTTTAATAAAACAACAACAAACTTTCTCCATATAGTGTGTCTTATGCTTAAAACATTAAATACCATTGTTTTATACTTTATATTAAGAGAATAGAATAAAACTATGACTACATGGATTTCTTTGATCTGCAAACAAGTTACCTAAAATTAGATTATGACTTGTCTTTCTTCCTAGACATTCCATTGCTCTGAATTGTTTCATTTAGAGAAGTTTTATTTCACTAGAGTTAACAGTATTTCACTTAATATCTTTTATTTTCACTCCAATCCTGTCAACAAGCAACATAGTAAAACACAGATGCATACTGTTAAGATTTCACATTTATTTACTTAGTAGGGTACCATATTAATTCATATCTAAGAATACAAAAATGATATAATGATGAAGAGAATGCTATAGAATACCCTTGGGCCAAGGGATCACAGATCAATATTCTAAATAGATATTTAGTAACTTTTTTCCATCTTTGCTGCTAATGTCAAATGAACTTTATTAGGGACTGCCTCTGTATCTCAATTTCTTATTTAAAAAATAGAAATCTCTGCCTTAAAGGGTTAGGGAGATAAATAAAAAAGTAAAATATCTAAATGACAAGCACAAAGTACTACAATTAAGGAAGTAAAGAAAACAGAGAGCAAAGCATATGATCAGTCATTAAAACATTTTTTTAAAACATAAATTCTCATTTATGGAATCACAGACAAATTGGACCAATTTTGTATTTTAGTACCCAAAAAAATAATTGTAGAAATCAAGTGAATTTTGTTCTAGTCTAGTTCAGTTACTAATCATATGATTAATTGAATATGTAAGTCTAACATCTCTGATTTCTTAATTTTGTTGTTCAGTCATGTCCAACTTTTTGTCTTCTCTTGCCAAAGATATTGGAGTGGTTTGCCATTTCTTTCTCCAGTTGATTTTACAGATGAGGAAACAGGGTTAAGTGACTTGCAAATGGTCAAATAACTAGTGTCTGAGTCTGACTGAATGCAGGTCCCTCCTGACTCAGGACCAACTCCCTATCCACTGAACCCAACTGGCTGCCTCTACATACTTTCTCCTCAGTTCCAAAAATCCATTTAATATACTGTCCTTGGATAGATGATGTACCAGGTGTTAAACTGATAAGAATAGATTACACTCGATCTTAGCAAAAGGTCAAATTAACTTATCTTAGTTTACTCATCACTAAAATTAAGGAATTAGACTAGATAATTCCTAAGATCTATTCTAGCTCTAAAATACTATAGTTCTATTATCTACCACTTTGTGAGGATACAATCACTGAAACCCAGTTCTATTCCTCATATTCTTCACTAAATTACTTCTGATTCAACAACTCATACAATTACCAAAATACTAGTTTGATCATACTGTTGGTGTCGTTCAGTTATTTTCAGTTGTGTCTGATGGAGTATTTGCCATTTCCTTCTACAGTTCATTTTACAGATGAGGAAACAAGCAAATAGTTAAGTGACTTGCTTAGGGTCACACAGTTATTAAGTGCCTGACGCCAGATTGGAATTCAGTAAGATGAGTCTTTCTGACTCCAGGCCCTATACTCTAACCAAGGCACCTCCTGGTTGCCCATTCAAAATTTCAATCCCATTCATTCATTATAAGTGCTTGCTGTCAGCAGACAACTAAACCAGTCATTATGGGGAAGATGGGCAAAGTCTGATAACACAAGCAATACCTTCATGAGTTTATGGAACATTAGCAACATAAGAGAAAAAAAAGATTGAAAAATACACATTACATATTAAGTGTATTAGAAATCAGTACAACAAACGTTATTTGAGATTCAAAGAGAAAGATGAAAGAGAAGTCACAGAAGAAAAAAAATATCCCATCCACCTTGACCAAAGATCCTATTCTTTCTTTGATCTTTGTCTTTTTTCCAATATGGCTTAAAAAACCCTTCTTTTTGTTTCCTTAAGCTTTTCATCTAAGGCTCAGCTCCCTCTAAGCTTTAATACTCCTGACACCATTCTTATGACAATTTCAGATCTATAAAATCATCTGTTTATCTGTCCTACCTAGAATTAGCTAGTTACCTTTTTAAAAAAATCTCCATAGTTTTATTTGCATCTAAACTGGGCTATTTTTGACAGCTCTTATCTTTTCCATTTTATCTAATTGTTGCCTTAATTGTCTTGAGAATTTCATTCTTGAGAGCTTCCCATCCCTTTCAGTCTTATTCTCATTAGAAATTTGGTCCATTTCCTTCTTTTGAGTCCTTTTAAATTTGGTCTCTCAAAATATATCAGACTCTAGCAGTCCTGATTTCTCTCCTTTATCACAAATAAGATGAAGTGGTCACTTTCTCCCAAAGTTTCTATTGTTTCCAATGAAGAAGCCAATTCTGTCTTGGTGAGAATCAAATATAAAATACAATTTCCTTTTAACCATTCTTCTACCTAGAAAATTATTAGAAATTTCAAACACTTCTAATATTCATATACCTAATTCCTTTACAGGAAGAATATACACTAAAACTGCCTGTATTATTTTTCTCTTTGCTGGCTCATTCATGTCACCTTTGTGTTTAATAAGATGGCTAATAGAAGCAAGTCATAATTTTCCAAATGTAAATAAGCAAATTCTATTAGGTGGATATTTATGTATATGTTAAAATCACATCTGGTAATAAACCTATAAGTAGATTTATGAGCTGACTGAATTTAGACAAAGAATTATTTAGGAATTGTTCAAAACCATTAGGACCATCAGTTCTGCCTTAAGGCTCACTATTTAGTTTATTTTGCTCACCCAAAGTCAAATATAATAATGTTTCATAATAGCAAAAACCTCTTTCGAAGTCTGTTAGATCTTTAAAGGCTTTAAGTAATTCTCTAAATTTGGACAAGGGGCATAGCTCTACTTAAGGAATAAAGATATACCAGCTAAAATTAAAGTTTAACTTTAATATACATTAAAGGAAAATTATCTACTAGTAAATTCATTAGATAGGGGGCTGTTTATGGAACTCTTCTCAATATAAATCATTTATCCATGTGATCTAAAGATTTTTGTCCTTTCCCAGACAGTATTATTTATTAATGAAGGAAAGCATTTTGAACTTTTACATATATGTATGTATATGGCTTTTTTCATTCTGTAGTAACTATAAGGACTACATCAATTAATATTATTATAGATACTTTTTAAGGGCTTAACTATCAATTATCTTTAGAACAGAGATGAGCAAGATCTAGATTAATTAATTCATTAATCATTCTTTTTTTGCTGAAGACATCATCAACCTATGTTCAATTGTGACACATACATACACATCAAGATATATGTCAAGGTTCAAAATCTTCAGAATGGAGAAAATAATTTTTCTCATCTTTATGTTTAAATTTTCAATTAGAAAAGCTAGTAATTTCCTTGTTTAGGTCAGTTTTTTTTTATAACTATGTATAGGTAATAAAGTGAAACTTTGTTGGATTTTTTTAAAATGTTGCATCACAGGAACAAAGAATCTAAGTTTTGTATAGATGAGGAAAGTGAGACCCAAGAGATGGAGTGACTTGTCCAGATCATAGAGGTAGCAAACAGCAGAAGAATTTGAACCCAGGTCACTGTTGCTGGGTAGATTTTTCCCTTTCATCTTTCTTTGCCCTTTGGTAACTCTACTAGTGTGACTCTACTTCATTCTTAAACAGCTTTATCCTGGTGAACTTTAGGAAGTAATTCTTATTAAACAGAAACAGCAATAGCTTCTCAGAATCAATCCCTTGGAAAAACTAAAAGCAAAAGCAATTTTGTCCTTCTTCGCCACACTTTTACAATGAATGATCTACCATTATCCTTTTCTACACTCAATTACCTCTTCTCCCTAATTCCCATTTTCTTCCTGCTATCTTTACATGGCATAGTCTCTGAACACACTATAGTTTGTCAATAACTGAAACTACTCTTACCAAAGTCAAATACTGTAGTACTAACATTTCCTTTGCTTTGGCACTATACCTCTCTTAATTCGGTCCAAGATCACGTAAGGTTTTTGGCTGCTTTGTCACACAGATATAAATCCACTATACCCCCAAATCAATTTACCAGCTGTTCAAATATTGTCCCCCATCCTGTACTTGTGAAATTGATTCTTTTGAAAACTCTACCCCAACAAATCTGCTTTCAATCTAAAAATTATAAAGCTAGTATACATGTTACTCATGTCCCATTGCCAGTAGAGTAAAATGCTCCAGTCTTGAAAGCCACTTGACATACTGCAAGGTGATAAAAGTTAATTAGATTCTATACCTGAAGTATCTGGTCTCCAGCAAGGAGTCGTCCATCTCTTGCAATTATGCCATCCCGATAAACTTCTTGGATAACAATGTTGATCAAAGGTGTTTCATTGCCACCAACAATGCTAATTCCTAACTCAATATAAGGATTAGAACGATGAATTTCAATTGTAGTAATTTCCCCTTCAGGTAAACTAGGTGGTGGTTGTGAAGCTGACAAATTTAAAAATTAAAAAAAGCAAAAATGTTTTTTAGCTTAGCAGTTTTCTAAGTTAGTTATGAGATAACAACAGAAGAATATTTCTAGAAATAAGTATAACATGAAAACTTAATTAGTCTTAGCTTACCATTTCCTAAAAGATCTCTCAAAGGGAGTCTTGACACAATATGCCAAGATAAGGAAAACACATCAATTTTGGCTTTAAAACAGAACAACACTGCCATGCAGAATGTCAAAACCAACATAAATTGATTTTTATCATGTTTTTCTTTTTCAATCCACCAAATAGAAACTTTTCTAAATTACCTGATATGTACAAAGCAATGTGCTAGGCAATGCAGGAAAAACAATTTATAAGATATGATCTCTCTCCTCAAGAAGCTTTCAATTCACTAGGGTAGGCCAAATCAGCTAACATAAAAGTAGCTAAGAAGGTAATATAAAAATCAAGCACTAAACTATGTATATATAATGTTGTAGGAGAGCAAGAAAGAGTGATAATCAAGGAAAGTGGGAATAATGACATAAGGCTTCAAGAAGTGGGATGAAATAGGCCTCCACAGATCAGATGACATGCATTGACAGAGGACAAGAAAGGAATATAATTTTAAAAGACAAAACAAATTGTAATTTGTAAAAAGATTATTACAATAACATATAATTAACCCAGGATCTATTCCTAGAAATTATCATCACTTGCCTTCCTAAATGATTTTACAAAAGCAGACATTACTGATCCCTATCAAGAAACCAGTTGACCTTTGCATCAATATATAAAAATACTCATAAATTAACACATAGATGAAGGTGCTAATAAAGTACCCAGCTTTATCATGAGAAAAAGGAGAATAGTCTTCTTTTGAAATGAGTGGGGTTAGTGTTTTCCTCTCTAAAATATCAGTTGCTAAAGTCAGTATTATTTAACATAAGTAGAAGAGGGGTTAGCTTGCCTGTTGCTTATCAATAGGATAATATGCCTAGCAGGAAGATGGTTGATTCAAGGGGTTATGTTTTATTTTAAAAACTGGAATGGGAATATGTTGAGAAAATCTGTATTTCCTTTCTAAAACACCACGTCAAAAGTCAAAAATGAAAAAGGGCAAAATTATGACCACGTCTACCTATATATTATAGCCCAAAACTAGTGAAAAAAGGGAAGATAAAATCTTATGTGAAGGAACAATTTTTTTCCTGTCACAAAAACAATTTTTCCTTTCATACAATTTTTTTTAATATCTGGGGAAATGGAGAAATCCAGTTTGTCATTAATAATTACTACAAAAAGTCAGAGTGTCTGTATTTTATTTTGTATGGAGAAAAACCTATGATCCTGATAAGCTTGAAATGTCTAATTTTGATAACTGAAAAGCAAAATATAAAGAGTTTCACATACTGTCTGCCACTGTAGTTTCCTCAAATGCAGGGTTGTCAAGGCCAGGCTCATCTGTCCACATAGGAAGAGAAGTTGATGTCAAGTTCCGTTCTGCTGGCACTGTTCCTGTTCCAGCATTGTCTGGTGATAAAGTACCTGGGTGATCTATTACATTGGATCCATTTTCATTCTCAATTTCAGTCTTTAATTTGCTAGTTTTCCTTCTCTCTAGAGCAACTCTCCTACCGGAAGCTCCAGGACATCTAGAGAAAGAACATTAGGTTGCTTTCAGATAAGTTGAGAAAAAAATAATTGACAAATTCAATGCCTTAGTATTTCAATCAAATCAAAATAACCTCCTAAAGATAATGATTTACATGCAAACAGTGCCTCAAAATATCTTTAAGTTCTACACAAAATTATTTAATCTATCATTTAAGCAAAACTCCTATTTAACATCCCATAATATAAATGCAAAACTATTTAGAATAGAAAACACAGGAAACACCATGCTTACGTAACAATTAAATAATACTTACTATTAAAAATGTTACTCCAAACAAATTCAATATGCATTTATTCCTGCCTGAAGGCAGTAAGACAAATTCAAATCTGCCCTCAGACTAGCTGGATAACTCCAGACAAGTCACTTAACCAAGTTTTCTCATCTGTAAAATGAGTTGGGGAAGGAAATGGCAAACCACTCTGGTATCTTTCCTTAGAAAACCCCAAAAGAATTACAAAGAGCTGGACATGACTGAACAACAATGACAATTAGAGGCAGTTTGATACAATACAGAGTTAGCTTTGGAGACTGAAAAAGGTTTTCTAAGTTTTCTGTCAAAACTGTGTGGAGCTGTCAAGAAATCCTGTCAGTTTCCCCACATAACTCTTTAAAACTAAGTCACAAGAGTGGCTGTCTGCATTAGTGGGGGAAGTTTCATTATAGGGAGAGCTCCCTATGACAAATTACAAATCTAGCCTCAAAACAATAACAACAACTAACATTTATGTAGTATTGTAAGGTTTTCTCAGGGCTTTACATTTCAGTCATTTGATCTCCATAAAGTTTACCAAGTACTTTCCTCACAACTTTGTGAAATAGGTAATGAAAGTATTATTCATTTGTAGATGAGGAAACTGAGGCACATGAAGGCTAACTTCCTTAGATCTCACAATATAATAAGTATCAGAATCAGGAGGTCTTTTAATTCCCAAACCAGGGCCCTTTGCATTAGCAAAATGTCTTGAGAGTATATGAAAATAAAAAGTTATTCCACATTCACAGAAAGTAGTATTGAAGGTGTTCATTTGAAAAGGACCATAGTTCTTACATTTTACAATTTAAGAAGTTGTCGTCTTCATAGCAATGACAGAAACAACTACTACTGAGTTACAAAGAAAACACTGCCTGCCCCATGACTTTCTGACATCTCAAGTTTGCCACTTTGGTATTCCTATGGCTGTATTACTGTGATGTTCCCATCACATATGAGAACATATGATGTTCCCATAATTGGTAGTAGTGGACAACAACATATCATATGTCTTACAACTTAAAGGCAAACAGTTATGGTCCACAGAAATATCCTTCATGCTAGACAAATACCCATAATATGTGAACCCATCAAAAAAACCTACAAGGACTCAAACATTTATAAATCTGGGTGTTTTGTTTTAAAGTACTAAAAACATTAAGCAATAACATCTTGTGTTAATTCACTCTTAAAACCTTAAGTCAGATGTTATATTAGACAGATAGCAAATTACAGCATCAGACACAAGGGAGAGGTAACATGGTCAGCAGAATACCGACTTTGCAATCAATGGACCTGGGTTCACATCCTGGCTCTGCCAAACTCTAGGAATTCAATCTCTCTAACCCTCTCTTTCTTCATCTATATACACTGAGAGGGCTGCATTAAATGGTCTCTAAGGTCCCTTCTAGTTCTAGCTCTATGATCCTAAGAAATACATGTAAGATTTAATGTCAGTCATCTGCTCCAGACCCTTCTTGATTTTTGTCTTTTAAAGGAACTTCAGATTTGCAATAATTTTTGATGCTGATTAGTGATTTTTTTTTTAACTTTTCACCCCAAAAGATCCCTTTGCTCCTGTGGTCCCTTCATCTTCTTTGTGAGTTAGTTCACAAAACCTCCAATTCTGCTCATTCTTCACTTTTGTCCTAGCTCTGCTCCTAATGCTTTAGATGTACCCACCGTACCAGGAACCTCCCCTTCTTAGCTTTTATGTGTTCCCTTCTGCCATTAGAATGTAAGCTCCTGAAATATAGTAAGTATGTGGTAAATGATTATTGATGACTCTCTTCTTGATTCTTGATGTTGGTGTTTCTAATACATTTTAGTCTCAGGACCCCCTTAAACTTGTAAAAATTTTTGAAGATGGTTACATCTATTGAAATCTGATATATTAGAAAACTGATATGGTTTTAAAATATTTAATTATTTTAAAATAAAAATAAACCTATTACAGCTAAACATAACATTTTTAATAAAAATTAAATGTATTTCCCAAAATAAAAATAATTTAGTGAATAATGTGGCACTATTTTACATATTTTGCAAATCTCTTTAATGTCAGGCTTAACAGAGACCTGCTTTTGGATTTAATTTATTGTGTCATACTGGTTTAGTTAAATCATATGATTTAACCTGGCCCCACATGATTACATAGTTGGAAAAGGGTAGTGAATTTTAATAGACAAATAACAAATTATTATTGTTATTGTTAAAAAGTTTTGGCCTTATGGATTCCTTAAAAAACCTTAGGGAACTCCAGAGATCCATGGATCACACTTTAAAAAATGCTGCCTTAAGGTGAAGATTTTGGTCAAGTTTTTTCCCTTTCTGTAAGTTTTCATAAAGGGGCAGGTGTATTTTTTTAAAAGTGATATAAGCTGATGAAAGTTTAATATTTGTATATGAAACTAGTTTAAGAGGTAAATGATGTGGCCTTTCTTAAAGTCAGGGCAATATGATGGTTCCTTATAGTAGGATACTCAATTGGAAGGAACATTATTATATGGCTAGTTATGATCCTCCCTCACAATTTCCCTCCCCCTCACCCCAATACCAACTCGGTATAGTAATTCTTTCCTAAGAATGAGCAAATACTAGGTTTTTTCCTAAAAACTTTTAAAAGCATGATATAAAATCACAAATTGATATACTATTTTTGAACTCTAAAGAGATCATAAAAGGCTATGGAAATTTTCTTCAAAGCTAGGATACCTTAAACATACTGTTGAACAAGTTGCTTTTATAGTTACTGTGGTCTTAAATGTTAAGTTTTTGTTGTTATATTTTAGACGAGGCCTGTGGTTTTATTCATAAAGTTCTTGGTAAAGAAATTCCACTGAGATCAGAATATTTTTGACAACTTTTAGAGTTTCAGCTGAGATACCTGGATTTCACAGCAGTATATGACAAATGCAATATTGTATGGATGCAGGTCTTTCAGACTTAAGATCATCTATCTATTATGCCAATTTTCTTATAAATATTATTTTGGGAAAAAATACTTTTATTAGTTGCTTGGTAGGATTTTACAAAATGGCTGTTAAGATGTCTTTTGACCAGAATATCTCTCAAAGTATTTCTACACTCATAAATAAATTTCAATTTTTTGTAACTTTCACATGCCACCTTTAAGTATATAGTTGAATCTGAAGTTGTTTTATTTATATTCCTAAAGTATATATTGCTATGGTACAAAAATGTTTCCCAAATCCAGCAAAATGCAATATGATTTACTTGACAGAGAGCTGGCTTAGAATTCAGTAATACCTGGATTCCAGCCTTTCCTCTGATATACAACAGTTGGGTGATCATGGTTAAAATATCACTCATCACCAGAAAATTACAGATAAATTGTTGGTATGTACTGGGGGAATGAGCCTCCACATGCTGATTAAATGAGTAGTCCTGACTCTCTAAAGCAAACAAGAATAGCTCACATATTCTACAGCACTTTAAAATTTAGAAAATGTTTTTCTCACTACAATCCTAAGAAATAAGCAGTACTATTACTAACTCGATTTGTAGAAATGAAAAAAAAAAACAAAAAACTAAGTAGATTAAGAAATTGCCCAGGGAAACACTGCTAGTACGCATAAGAGATTCTATGAATCCAAGTCCTCTGACTGCAAGATAAGTATTCATTCCACTATTCTATGACATAGAAAGGGAATATCACAACATAAGACTGGATAGCATGGTATTTTATTGACCATAACAACAATTTCTCTCCTTTTTCTATCCCTAAACTCCAAAAGATGAAATTTTAATGAACCCAATTTTTTAGAAACCAAACAAATAACTAAAGAAGAAACTTCCTGATGGGCTAAAACAAAAAATATAATGAAAACAATATAAATTATAGGCCACTAAAAAGGTCTACTAAAATTAAATATAAGCAAAACTTAATAAATTCCTTAATATACAATTTACCTGTTTTTAAGATGTGCCTCCAAGTCACAACGCTGCATTACATCTTGGCATACTGAAGAAAAGGGACACAGAACTAACAGTTTGTCTAAGAGTTTATGAACCAGAATACTGGATTTCTTACACAGCTTAAAATGGAGTCTTTTTCGATCCAAAGGACAGAAATCTTTCTCCTGTAAAAAGTTTCGTAGGCACTTGTAGCAAAATGTGTGTCCACAAGGGGTATCTAATGGCTGTAACAGTGGTTGAAGGCAAATATGGCAGACCAGGTCATCATCCACTTCATTCTGATAATTGTACAAATGATTTTCTCTGGTCCAATGTTGTTGACCACACTCAAAACACAATGGATTTAAGGAAGAGTTCTGTTCCATAGAAACAATCTCATCATTGGTAGTACCCATTCTACATTAAATGGTAAAATCTTTGTCTTTTCATTAAGTCAGACTTATTTTTAAGAGTGTTTTCTTTTAACAGTGGTCCGTTTTTCTACATGAAAACAAAAACAAAAAAAAGTAGTATTAATACAAGAAAGAAGTTCTAAAATGCTAATTTATCAACTGATCATAATTAGCAATGCAAAAAATTAACAACACTAAAATCTTGTTTAACAAAGAAATCAGAACAGTAAATGCAGTTTCATTTTTTTTAAAGAAAAAAAAGGCTGATAGGATAAATATATTTTGCTTATTCTAAACTGGCATCAGAAATGGTTGTTACATTGTCTAGTTTTCCTTGACAAGAGGACTTGTGGTTAAAAGCAAGGATTGTACAGTATGAAATATTTGATGTAAAGCAATTCGTTTTACTATCTAAAACCTTTCTCTCCACTACTTAATAGCAATTTTGAATACAAATCACTTGGATTATAATTCCTTGCTAGCCTCTGCCCTTCTGATTAGAGGATAGCACCATCAACTCCAAAACTCCATAGAAGGAGTTGGCTCAGCTCATTTCTCACTTGACTGAACTACTTTGGGACATCTCCAACTGACTTCTCTCCATACCCCAGAAATCTCATTATTGGGATAACCTGTGATGCAATACTACTACTCTGTATCCCAAAGAAATCAAAGGAAAAGGACATATATGTACAAAAATATTTATAACAGAGTGGGAAAAGACCTGGAAACTGAGGGGATGTCTAACAGTTGGGGAATGGCTGAACAAGTTGTGGAATATGACTATAATGGAATATTACTGTGCCATAAGAAAAGATGAACAGGGAAATCTAGAAAGTCTCATGAACTGATGCAAAGTGAAGGAGGCAGAAGCAGGAGAACATTGTACACAGTAAAGTCATACTACATTGACAATCAACTGTGAATGACTTTACTATTATCAACAATGCAAGGATCCAAGACCACCCCAAGAAACTCAGGATGAAAAAGACTATCCACAGCAGAAACTGATGGAATTAGAATGCAAGTCATTTTTTTCACTTTATTTCCCTAATGAGTTTTTCTTGAATGTGCAAAGTGTTTCTTCTTTCATCACACGAGGAATATGGAAATATGTATTGCATGATAGCACATACATAAATGACATCATATTGCATGCTACCTCGAGGAGTGGAGAAGGGAGGTAGGAAGAGAATTTGAACAGTGTCAGAAAACAAATGCTCAAAATGAATGCAATTGGGGAAAAAAACTGCAATTTTTAAAAAGCAAAAAAAAACAACTCAGGACTTAGAATCTATAAAATGAAGAAAATAATAATTGCACTACTTATTTCAGGCTGCTGTGAGAAGAATACTTTGTAAATTTTAAGATATTAATTAATTCTATTTATAGATAATCCTACTCCATAGAGCCATTTGGGGAATCCTCTGTTATCAAGAATCTTCTTGCTCATACCTCAAATCATTTCATTTGTGCCTCTCTACTGCACTCATGAAATATCACATATCTTAATTATCTATGGTTGAGTCTTACCCCTATAATAGTAAGTGCTATGAAGACAAGGATATCTTCTAATTAAACATTTAATTTAATTCAACATCTGTGAAGTTGGATGTTTTTATGCAGGTCCTATAAAAATGTCTGTTAAATAGTATGCATAGACTTAAACACAGAAAAGGGTTAAGACAGTCACAATGGACAGAACTAGGAAACTGTTTTGCAAAAAGCCATCTTAGCTTAATTTATTTTCTTTATAATGTTTAGAATTGTTCAAAGGTGAAATGAGTTTCCTTGGGAGGTAATGGGTTTTCTTTTTCTTGAAGTCACATAGATGCCAGGTGAGCTCTCCTTGATATGAGTTGGCCTAGATGATTTCTGACAATATGTGAATAAACTGTCAGAATATTCACACTGCATCTGAGGTAAAGTAGATTTTAAGCTAAATATGCATCAGAAATTTATTTCTTATACCTCATACATGCAAATTATATATTATATAAATAGGGTGTATTTATAAACAGGGAACTACCCAAACTTTTTTTTTTTGGATGAGATGTGATTTCACTAATGTAAGAAAGTTAAAAAACAAACTCCCTATATCAATGAAGATTGGCATCTGCTTTGCAATTTGCCTAGGTTAGAGTAAAGAGAGTAAGTGGCAGGGTTATGGAGGTAGAACTTGCAGAGTTGTCCTTTCTTGGAAGCCAAACTTTATGAACCTTAAGGTAGTACATACAAAATATTTTCTACTTAAGTGAATTATAGAACACAGGGTAAAAAAAAAAATCACCACTCAATCATACCCCCTTCTTCAGGTCTCCAATCTTCCTGGTTCTAAGAATAAGGGGAATTTTTTTGTTTTTGCTTCTTACAGGAATATGATTTATTTGTATTCCCAAGATTGAATGAGTAGTTAAAACTGTCCTAATCCTTATACAAATGGTCTTTCCTTTCTATTCTGGATGTTCATGATATGGTATAGCAGGGAATACCCAAACTTCAGAGGAAAAAGATCGGGTTTTTTTCTGCAAACAAATCCAACAATCTAGTGATGGATAAGCCATTACTGTACAGATGTGGGAAATACTCTTTGCCTCTAAATCAACAGAAAAGGCAAAGAGGATGTAATGGTTAACATAGCACAGACCATTAAAAATAGGCTTTACCTAGGCTTAGGGAGTGACCCTAGGTAGAGAATAAGGTCAACATTAATTATATTGCTGGACAACATTAATATTTCAAACACCTATTTTCTGGTCAAGAAGAAATATCTTTCTGGACTTTAGAGACATTTGCTGGAATTGTAATCTACTCCTCCCCCAAAAATGTGACTCCTAAATTAACAAAATGGAGTGGGGAGTCTAGGCAAATAAATGTAGATTGGGAAAGAACTATGATACCAGATGAATTATGATTTTTTTTAAAAAATCCAATGAAATCCAAGTAAAAACTGCATATAGGTATTATGGTGTTGACATTAGAGTAAAGCAAACAGTTATTACTGTAGTTTGTTACTCAACTTTTTGTCTCTTTTCAAACATATATTAACTTTTACAAATGTCAACAATGGTTATAAAAGATTGGAAAAAGGAACAAGTAGGGAAAGAATAATCCTTTGTCTAAGTTATAAAGAAAATCCTAAACCTAGATATCTGAATGCAAAATTTATACAGTACCTTGTTTCCTACTCAACTAAAAAAGAAAATTTACATATTCTTTATTAGTCTTAGAACATGGCAGTTTTTATTCGAAAAATTTTTCCTTCAAGAAAATATACAGCAATTCTTGCCTCCCACATAATGACTAAGTAAGAATTTATCTTAGGGCTATTATATTTTAGCTATTTTCTAAATCTCTAAATAACTTTTAGTTCTTTGAATATTTTCATTTTATTACAAAATCCTTCGAGAAGGAAAAATAACATGTTCCTACTTTTAAATTTTTAAAAAGTACCAATTGGAAATACATCCTTCCCCACCCCCAAGCTACCTCTATTTCACCATGGGCCAATGTTAAAACAAAAACTACATGAGAAAATTACAACATATGCATCTAAGGATAATTACGGATCAAGCACAAACTGTTAACCACTGAAAAGAATTTTTTAAAATTGCATTTCATCAGGCATATTGACAACTAGCTTAAACAAATTGTTAGTTTTCTGAAACATTTAAATTTCTCTCATATTAAAATAAATTTTATTTTGTAGTGGAATCCAGTTTCTCATGATCAAAGTTTTTTAGGTTTGTTTTAAAAAGGATTATATTACACTTGACCCAAAAGGGATTAAACAGCAATTTCTAATCCATTATTTAATGCAGAAACAGAAACTGATGCATTTTGGCTGTCCTAGCTATAGCTGATAATGTCCATCTTTTGGAAAGGGAGGGATTTGGTATAACAAGGTTAAGATCTTTAAATCTTCTGTTATATATGATAGAGAATATAAAGTGAAACCTGAAAAGTGATATACAAGTCAAAAAGCATCATTTATTTAGGCTTCTGGGGAAATAAAAAAGAAACAGAATATTCAGTCCGTGTCTTTAAAATGTAGTGTCAGAGATGGGCTATAATAACAATTTTAGAATGATACCTGCAACATCTACCATTCACAAATAAGTTATAACTAATACAATGGAAAAAACACGTAAGTTCTTAAGGCATGCGGAAGTGATGAAAGTAAGGTAGAGTTACCTTAGAGATAGTATGTTCTGAGTAACATGCTAAGCAAGGATAGGGATAGACATGGCTTAGCTAAAAAAAAAGTATTTCCAGGAAAGAAGAATAGTATTTAGAAAGTTTTGAAAAAGAAGTAGAAAATTTTTAATGAGAAAAAATGAGCTTGCCGAGTAATGGAGATCTATTTGCAGAAAAGGAAGCTTCATCCAACAATCTAGTCTTACAAGTCCTAATAGGAAGGCTAAGTCTAGCCACTTCAGAGCTCAACTTTGAGAAATATGAAAACATTCTCTATACCAGTCTGAAGGCAGTATTGTTAAACTGAAAATAAGGATTATGGTGAATTCCTCAAAGTTGGTTTGAATCTTTTATAAGAACTGCTATCCAAAGACCCCTCTAGTACAGATACAAACATTTATGAGTTGGAAATTGAACAAAATTTCATGAAGACTCCTACATGTTCTTTATTCTAATGAAATTTCCTTTTTAAAGTACACTAGAAGTTGAATGTACCCATATGGATGTATTATACCTTATATGTAGAAGCTAAAGATGATACTATTTTTATAGCGTACTCTATTCTTCCTTTTTCTATAATAAGTTTTTTACCTCAATGTCACGTTTCTGTTTATATTTCTTGCTACTCTCCTTTCTCAGTCAAAAATCCAGGAAAGCGTCAGCCAGAGCTGTCTTTCTATAAGGATATTCAACAGCTAAAATTCAAAATGACTACTTATCAAAAATGAAGTTTCTCTAGGGTGTGGTAGAAGAGAATGATAAAAATACAGGGTTGGGCAATCTGAATGAGAGAGATGTGTTAGAATCTCGATAATCCTTCATCTCAATATACATACACAAAACAAACTGAAAGAAAAACAAATGAGCAAACTAGAAGGGGGAAGGGAAGAAACTCACATTGAGGGAAAAATTAGTGAGAATGAGGAAATGAGTAAGTTAAAGCTTCTAACACAAGGAATAAGTATTACAGAGGCTTAGACTATCTGGAGAAATGTCCAAAAGAGAATAATTCTACAATATTTATGAACAGAACCCTACAATAAAGAAGAAAATGAACATATATAACCTTGAGAATAGCAGAAAGGACCAATAAAAAATGGAAGGAGAGAGAACAAATGAAATAGTTCTTTAAAAAAAATCTCTTTCCCTCCTCTTCCTCTCTTTCATTATAGATATACACATATATGTATATATTTATGTTTATAAATATATGAAGATTTGGTGGTAGATTAAAAATTTAATAAGCATTACTATGAATGTGAATAGGATGATCTTACTCACAATGAGGAAAAAGACAGAACGAATTAGTGAGCAAAACTCAAAGATTTGCTACATACATGGTACCTACAGATCTCATAAGAAGTTAAAACGAAGAGGTAAGAACAGAATTTATGATGTTTAACAGGATTTTAAAAAAAGAGACACCAAGGCATAAGAGACGGGAAAGAAAAAGTGCATTATACTTAAAGGCATTTGGCACAGTTATTAAGAATGCTGGCTGTAACAAGACAAAAAAATTAGGAAATAAATTTTCTGCAAAGGCAGTGACACTCAATATAATTACACTAAAGAGAATTTTAGAATAAACACAAAAATTGGGACAATTAGCTTCAGTGAAGTGGCAGAATATTAAAACACAGGAGAAAGAGAAAGAACATTCTATGTTAGATAACATCAAATTACATTAAATGTCAGTAGTAAGATTCATTGAAAATTTTCATAGAAATTTATAAAGACATCAAAAATTGGAAAAAGGCATTATTCATGGCTGGGTTATGCCATTAGTGTAAAAATAACTATATTTTAAACATTACTGTACAGATTTAGTCCAATTCCATCAATTACTGGAGGAATAGAATTGGAGAAAAAACAAAATTCATTTGGAGGAATAAAAGGTCAAAAATATCAAGGGATAGTTTTTTAAGGTCATAGTTTTTTAAAAGTTGGAAGGAAAAAGACAGTGCCATAAAGCTATATAGATCAAAACTCTTTCATAATGCAGTAATTATTTAAAACCTTACCTTTCATCTTAGAATCAACACTGTGTATTGGTTCCAAGGCAGAAGAGTGGTAAGGGCTAGGCCATGGGGGTGGGTGGGTGTGTCAGTGATTTGCCCAGTCATACAGCTAAGAAGTGTCTGAGGCCACACTTGAACCCAGGGCCTCCCATCTCTAGGCTTGAATTTGAAAATTATAAAGAACAAGCTTGTCCCAAAGAAGAGATATAAGACACCTTCTCCACATTGCATTGCAGAGGTGGAGAGTTCCATAGGTGTGCCACACAGCATATGTTTTCATATTTCTTCAATGTATTGTTAGGTTTGGCTTGTCTGTTCTGTTTTCCTTTCTTTAAAAAAATTTCTTTTTCCTTGAAGGCAGCTAGGTGACCCAGTGGATTAAGAGCTAGACTCAGAGATGGTAGATTCTCAGTTCAAGTCTCACACAGACTTAATTGCATGACCCGGGACAAGTCACTTAACCCCCATTGTCTAGCCCTTACTGCTTGTTTGTCAGAACCAAGACACAGTACTGATTCTAATATGGAAGGTAAAGGTTTTTTTTTTTTTAATTCTTTGTTATATGGAATGTTTCTTTGGGAGAGGAAAAGGAATTAACAGGGGGAAATTTAGATGTAAAAGCAAAAGGGCAATAAAAATTCATTTTAAAAAAGAAGCACTCTATCAGACAAGTGGTGTAGTTGAAGGACATAAATAAAATATTTTCAAAAGAATAAATATAAAATACCAAAATTGAGCTAAAAAAAGTTCAAGATATTAATCATAAAAGTGATAAAATAATCCCAAAGTGTCATTTCATACTTGCCAAGCTAGTAGAGAAATTAACACATAGGAAAATTCATTATTGAAGGCTTTGGGGGAAGACAGGCATACTAATTCACTGCTTATAGAACTATCAATCTAAAAGTATAAAACAATTTGAAATTACACATACAAAATTAATATATTTCATAACTTCTGATCCATGGACACTGGAATTATATCACAAGAGGAGACACTTAAGCATTAAGATATCAATATATACAAAAATGTTGATTTCACATGTAATAATTAAAAGCCAGAAACAAAATATCCTCATTTGACTGGGGAATGGCTGAACAAATAATGGGACATAAATGTAATAAAATATAACTATATCTTAAAGCAGTGTATCAAACTCAAATAGAAAAGGATCCTTGTTGACTATTGACTTAGAAAACCACAAATTAACATTATCTATTATATTTTATATGTCAAATATATGTAAACAACAAGTATTTACATATTTAATGAACATTTCTCAATTACATTTTAATCTGGTATAAGTCTATTTTTTTGCTTTGTTTTTAAGTATGACACCTCTGCATTAAAGAATGATGACTATAACAAAGTCATTAAAACAGGATGTAAGAGATACGGAGTAATTACAAAAATGAATAATGGAAATAAGTTGGTTTTTTTGAGAGAATTGAAAAATTTTATTTAATTGACTTAGAACAGAGGTTGCCAAACTACGGCCCATGGGCCACATGCAGCCTGCAAGGCCATTTATTCGGCCCCCACCGTACTTCTGGAAGGGGCACCTCTTTCATTGGCGGTCAGTGAGAGGATCACTGTATGTGGAAGCACCTCAAAGTACAAGGTGTGACAGGCCCATCACAGCCAGCACTGCAGCCTCTGTCTGCTATCCCAGACAGTGGTATACAGATTTGTTCATAGTATTGTTTTTATAGTCCAGCCCTCCAACAGTCTGAGGGGCAGTGAACTGGCCCCCTGTGTAAAATGTGGGCACCCCTGATTTAGAACATTTTTCCATGGTCATATGATTCATATTCTTTTCCTCTCCTCCCTTTACCCCACCCCATAGCCAATGAGTAATTCCACTGGGTTTTACATAGGTCAAGACCTATTTCCATATTATTAATATTTGCATTAAGATTGTGATCTCTTAGCGTCAACATCCCCAATCAAATCCCCATCGACCCATGTGATCAAGCAGTTTTTTTTTTTTCCTGTGTTTCTGCTCCCACAGTTCTTTCTCTGGATGTGGATAGTGTTCTTATAAGTCCCCCTGAATTCCTGAATTGTCCTGGATCATTGCATTGCTGCTAGTAGAGAAGTCCATTACATTCGATTGTACCACAAGTATATCTGTCTCTATGTATTAAGGTTCTCCTGGTTCTGTTCCTCTCACTCTGCATCACTTCCTGGAGGTCATTCCAGTTCACATGATATTCCTCCAGTTCATTATTCCTTTGAGCACAATAGTATTCCATCACCAACAGATACCACAATTTGTTCAGCCATTCCCCAATCGAAGGGCATCCCCTCATTTTTTGATACTACAAAGAGCACAGCTATGAATATTCTCATACAAGTCCTTTTCCCCATTTTCTCTTTGGGGTAAGGAAATAGGTTTTAAGTGATAATACATGTATATCCCAGTGGAATTGCTTGTCAGCTCTGGGAGGAGGGAGGGGAAAGGGTAAGGAGAGAATATGAATCATGTAACCATGGAAAAATTTTTTTAATAAAATAAAAATTATATTAAAAAAGATACAGAGTAAAAAAAAGCAGAGTTAAGTGAAAAACATGTAAGATGACTACTTGGTATAAATAAAGGCAATAGAAAAAGTTATCTTAACTCTGTCCAATAAAAGTGCTGATGAATACCATACTAATGATCAATAAAGTATTTATTAAGAACCTACAAGGTGCCAGGTATGATCAAAGTTAAAATACTACATATACATTTCTCACCACTGCCACTGAATATACTTTGTTAGGAGTTTAGGGCAAGTGTCTTTTGTGCCACAAAAGAGTGGATCACCAACAATAAGCATTTATCAAGCACCTACTATATTTTGGGCCCAGTATGATACAAAGTCAGAAATAAAATTATCTGCTTAGCGTCTATCACTAAATAAGAGAAAAAAAAAAGAATTCCAGGAATGTAAATGACCTAAGAGATAATCAAATACAACTTCTACCCAAAATATAAATCCTACCTATTCAATGTCCCTGCCTAATGGCTACAAATGCCTCTACTTAATACCTTTCAGTGATATCATCCAATGAAGCAGTCCATTCCATTTGGAAATAGTGGGGTTGAATCATGGCTCTAACTTACTATGTGATTTTGGGTAAGTCATTCCTTAAATCTCTCTGAGCTTCAGTTTCTTTTATCTGGAAAATGATGTCTTAGAAGCAGTATAACCTAATTCTAGATTGGCTTTAGACTATAATCCTTAACTAAAATGAAAAATCTATTTGTTTTTATTCATTCTTTCAGGCCATGCAGAATAAGTTTGTGTAATGACATTTTAAAATATTTAATGATCCTCACATAGGGCAGCAGCAGCTGGCCCTTATGATTCCTCAATTGTCAAACTGAAGTACATTTAAAATAAATATTGCCTTACCGAATATTCATAACCTCCAAACTACACAAAATGAAAACCTTTTTTAAGAATAGTGAGACAAAGCAAAAGAAATAGAAACTATGGAGGAAAAGAATGAAGATCGTCCTCTAGACTTGTCTGCTACTCCAGTTCTCCTGGAGATAATTTCAATGAGCTTACAGAAGATGAGCTGACATCCTAAAACTATTTTTATCTACCTGTCCAATGAGGACTATTTCTATCTTAACTCCATGAAAAAAAAATGGAAATAAGAGATAAAATATCCATTTCATAGACAGCTTTGTAATTAATTTACACATTGTTTTCTTTGATATAGTACTCTATACTAAATGTAAAATTTTAG
Organism: Monodelphis domestica; assembly: GCF_027887165.1. Classification (NCBI taxonomy): domain Eukaryota; kingdom Metazoa; phylum Chordata; class Mammalia; order Didelphimorphia; family Didelphidae; genus Monodelphis; species Monodelphis domestica. The sequence continues at coordinate 298,908,565 of NC_077230.1, forward strand.
GGATCCAACTAAAAATTTTCAAAATGATAACACTTGATACAATTTCCTCAGAAACAATATTAGAGGATAGAAGATAGAGGAAGGTTTGAATTCTCAATCACTGCTTACTCTTTAGGTAGACTATTCTAAAAATTAAATTGATTTTTTTTTCAATTATTTCTCTCACTCTAACCTCTAATGAAAGGTGAACTATTGCAAAAGACTTCTATCTGGACTCCTTGACTCAAGTCTCTTTCTTCAAATAACACAAAAGTGATTTTCTTAAAATACAGGTTAGACCATATAAATAAACTCTAGGGGCTCCCCAATTACTTCTGGGATCAAATACAAACTTCTTTGTTGATATTTGAAGTGTTTTACAACCTCTTATTCTCATCTGAACACTCTATGATTCGGTCAAATTGGCCTTGCTCTACCACACATTTGGCATCTTATCTGTCATGTCTATATTTTATTTTTTAAAAATAAAACTTAAATGGAAGAATTAATCTTAATGGACTGAGATGCCATGGATGCTCCTAGAATTAAAGGTCTTCCTAATGAAATCAATGGTCAATAGTGGATAAAGAACATATGTTAAAAATTTAGGGGATCATAGAAGCTGTTGGAAACTGTCTCATAAATTAACAAGGCCACAACCTAAGACTATATGCTAAATTAAGGGAAGCCTGAAAGGCCTTACTGTAATAGTCTCTCAGGCCTGCTAATTAGCCATGGGTCTATAAGGCTCAGATAAGCTCCACATATAACACAAAAGAACACCAGCAAATATTATACTAATGAATTAAATAGTAATGTGGATATGTTAATAAACTACCTTAAGGAGACACAAATAAGAGTCCTTTCCTCTCTATAATAACAACATCCCAAAACTTCCTACCCTTCTGCTCCCAGTACCCATCTGCCACATTAGTGCTTGCAACAGTGATCCATGATTATGTGCCCCTTCCCTTCCTCATTCTCTGTCTCAAGCTGACTGCCTTCCTCTAGGACCCTATCCCTGTTCTCCATCATGCCATTTGTCTCTATACTTTATATGCTATTTGCCTCAGTACTCCCTTATTAAAAGTGTGAGGAGAACATTACTCCTTACTTATTGCCATCAGCGTCTTTCCCAGTGAACATCCAAAGACCTGGTCATACCTCACACTTGACTCAGAGGGACCCTTTGCAAGTCCATTCATTCCCTTAGTCACAATGAATAATTCCATAAATCTGTTGGCAATTCAGAACATATTACCTAAGCTAAAATCTATATGATCAGCCTATTGAATTACTGCATCACTATAAAATAATAATAGATAATTTAAACATACATATGTGTGCGTGTGTGTATGTATGTATAGTGCTTTAGAGGTTGTAAAGCACATTAAACATATTATCTCAATTGATTATTGTAAGAACCAAGGCTGAGAAAGAACAAGTGACTAAGAATCTGAGGTAAAGGTGATGCTGCCTCCATATATATTAGAAAGTTACTAAAGTGGATAATGAATTGGACCTGGAACTGGAAAGGAAACAAATATCAGGATCAATCACATTTAAGAAACTCTCCAAAGCTTTAAATTGTATTTTAAATGATGCTAAAAAGACTAGAACTTTAAAAAACCATTTTCAACAGTTTTATTATATATATAATAATGTTCTATTATTAATAATATATGACTACAAATTAGAGTATTCCTGAGCATATGGAGATAGCCACTATACATTGAGAACAAAAGCAGACAACCCAAGAGTCAGAGAACAGTACTAGGATCCATAGAACAGTAAAAGAACAACTAGGTGGATCCGCTTTAGAGAATTTATGGAATGATACGGATAAGAACTAGAGGAGTTATATCAGAAGAAGCACTCATATTAATGAAATCACAGGTCTTTTTAAGTATTTAAACTCATAGAGGACACAGCACTTATATATATAGGTACATATAATTGGATATTAATTATAGCAATATATTATTTCTATTACTAATACCCATTTTAAAATTTAACTTAAGTTAAATAAATGGGAAAGCCAGGCATCATAAAAATACAGTGTGAAAATAAAACACTTTTAGTTATATCTCATGTGCAGAGCACTGTGAAAAATCACATTAACAAAAATTGAAAAGACAATCAATCGTACTATATTTCATAAACCTACTGATGCCCATGTGCATCAGATAAACGATCCCTTCTATTATGTAACATCAAAGGACCATCCTTTGCTGCCCCCTCCTTTTTTGCTTGCCAAAATTTCTAGTTTTGAAGATTGGATTTAGCTAACTCCTGATTATAACAATGAAAGTACTTAGCTCTTCCTTTATTGTGAAGATTTAAATTGTAATCCCCTGTCTATTTTTAGATTTTTAATCCCCAAAGGGTTAACTCAGTATTTAAATTAGATCTAACCATTTTAAGGACAAAAGGTGTTAAGTAACCAAAAAGGTGTTAACTAACTACAATAGATGTGAACCCCCATTTCATACATTAAGTGACCAGTCCTGGAGAGGAGAGTCTGCTGTGATTGGTAGCCATAAAATTTAGGGGAGGTGACACAAGAGAAAAAGGTCTTTAAATAGAGGGAAAAGAAACACACAAGGATACAGACTTCAATCAGTCACTCGGAGTCAGACTGGAAGACAGACACTTGAGGAGAGACTAGAAGACAGAGACACTCAAGATTTAGAGTGAAGACACTTGGCCGTGGAAATGGAACCCTGGAGGAGCTTGTGCAGGAGACCTCAGGCTGTTTTCCTTTTGGATGGTCACCATGGTGAGTGTTAGTTTCCTTGTCTTTCTGGAGGTGTGAACCTCTGAGAAAGGCCTGTCATCTTGAGACTCCTTTCCCCTGGCTGGGGCTTAGAATTTCTAACTGGCTCTGAGGAAGCCATAGATTTCTTTCTCTCTCTCTCTCTCTCTCTCTTCCCTTTTCTCTCTTCCTTAAGATCTTCCCTCTATTGTAAAAATACACTACCATAAATTCCATTTACTTTAGTAATTCATTTTGGGATTTAGAAATTAAATCCCTGGTGATCACCAAATTAAAAAGCCAGTCCAATCATATAAATTTAACAGTTTCTAAGAGAAAAGCAAAGTTTCCTCTCCAAAAACCATTCTAAAGGAAATGAGCATAGAAGAATAAGATTTCAGATATGTCCTTACTTTAAGCATCATTACACATATATGGGTTATATGTTCCATGGTATAAGTGGTTGTCACTTCATACAATAGTGTAACAATATACAGAACTTTCTTGGAATGGTACCTTCAATGACTTCAACTCCATTACCTTGTTTGCAGTCATGTATTTTGACAAGTGATCATTCCCCTTATAACCTCTGGCACAGAATTTGGAGTAGAGGTATTCATAGCCAAGGCACTCTGTGGTCACAAGCAACTGTTCCTAGAAATATGACAGACAGAAGGAAGCTTTATTAAATGCCTACTATGTGTCAATGTTTAGCTTAGTTCTTCTCATTTACAATGTTGTAGTCATTGTGCATATTATTTTGTTGGTTCTGCTTATTCATTATTTCATGTAAATTTTCTTATGGTTCTTTGAATTCTTCATGTTTCTCATTCATTATAAGACATCTTGAACTGGATGTCCCACAAATATCAAACTCAACCTGTCCAAAATTGAAGTCATTATCTTTCTTCCTGAATTTTTCCCTCTTGACTCTTACATATCTTAAGGGTACTACTATCCTTCCAGTCACCTAGGCTCAAAATCTGGACGTTAACCTCAGCTCCTCACTTTCATGTACATACCCCCAACCTCATCTTCTATCCAATCCATTGCCAAAGTCTATCTAGTTTACCTTTATAACTTTTTACATGTCCCCTACTTTTCTCTATCTCATCTGTTTCACAACACACTTGGGTTATTCTAATGGCCAGGTTGTTGGCCTCACTGCTACAAATTTTTTCCCACCTCCAATGAATCACTCAGCTTTCAAAATGATCATTTTAAAGTGTGGGTCTGACCTTGTCCTATCCTGTTCAATAAACTCTAGTGGCTCCTCATGAGCACCAGGATCAAATATAAAACTGTTATTCAGACCCCTTCATGATCCCCCTATCCCTGATTTACTAGTCTTCTTATACTTTACTCACTTTCACAAACTGAGATCCAGTATCAATGACCTCTTTCCTTTTCCTTGCACAAGCTACTTCATAAATTTTCACTGGCTGGAATTCTCTCCCTTCTCATCTCCATCTCCTTGAGTTCCTTGGCTTCCAACAAGGCCTAGATGAAAAAAAATCACCTCCTAAAATAAGCCTTTCCCAATCCCCTTAATGCTAATGCTTTCCTTCTACTAATTATCTCTACTTTATTTGCTCTATACCTTGTTTGCATGTTATCTGCTCCATCACACTGAATTTTTGCCTTTCTTTGTATTCCCAGTGCTTTGCACAGTGCCTGTTGCATAGTAAATGCTTAAGAGATGTCTGTTTCCTATTATGACATAGTAATATTTGTTTATATTCATAGAGAACAATCTATTTAGTGATTCTCCAAATGATATGCATTTTCATTTCTAGTTCTCTGCTATGACAAAATGGCTGCTATGAATGTTTGGGTATATATGGGAACACAGGACTGTTATTGAGCTGTTGAATTCAGGTCAAAGAAGATTCATTTTTTTAGTTTTAAAAAATATTCTAACATCACAGTATGATTGTGAATCTTAAAATATCACAATCTGAGAAGAATCAAAGTTTTGGTGATCTAGAAGGCAAGGTAAAGATATGTGATAGATGCAAAGACACTGCATTATATATCCTCAATGATTATCTAGGCACAAGAAATGACTGAAGGCAACAATAAGAAAATTTATGATTGTATGGCATGAGAGAAAGTGTGTCATGGTAAGTAGATAGCTTATGAGCTCCACTGTTAAGTTATAAAATGTAAAATGACCTAGAGGAATATCTACAGCATGTTGGGTGGATTTCCTCTCTGTGAAATATCTGTAGAAGCACATGAATCACATAGCGTGAGAAGGTACTAACAAGTTTTAGTGGCTACTGATGGAGGAAATATCTATAGTAATGAGATGAAAGAGCCCAATGAAGTATTTTTTTAAGTCAATTTATTCACAGGTAAAGGAATTTCAGAATTCACAAACATGGAATTAGAGCAGCTGTGAGAATGAGCAACTAGGTGAGTAGCTAGGGTGACTGACTAGGATAAGAGTGCCAGGCCTAGAATCCAGAAGAATCATCTTTCTGAGTTCAAATGTGGTCAGATACTTTTTAATTGCGATGTTGAGCAAATGACTAACTGTTTGCCTCACAAATGAGTTGGAGAAGAAATGGCAAATCACTCCAGGGTCTTTGCCAAAATAATCCCAAATGGGATCATGAAGTATTGGACATGAATGAAAATGACTGAACAACAATGAAAGAATATGAACAAGTTTAAGTATAATTATCTCTGTACACTGAAGAGAAGTGGTGATATAAGTAATAAGAAGTGAGTAGCTTCAGATCCTGAGAAGCCAGGGTGGTTAAGAAAGAATCAGTGGGTGCATGGAAGTTTCCCCTATAGGTGAGGAGTTGAAATGGACATAGACTGAGAAAGATACTCAACTCACTGAGAAAGTCAGAAAAATGAAGGTCTCTAGCTAAGAGCTACCAGGATCTAGATTGATACATTTGGATTGAAAGAACATTAAAAGAGAAATGTTTGCTGAATGGTGGTGGTAGATGAAGAATTTAAAGTAAAAAGCGTGAAAAAGGAGACAACCAGGGAGTCTGAGAATATGAAAGTACAGCCAGTATTACATAAGAGTGCCTAGGGGAAAAAACAAAAAGAGTGAGAACAGGTCAGCTAGGAGGCTCAAGGGATTGAGAGCCAGGCATAGAGGCAAGAAGTCCTAGGTTCAAATCTGGATTCAGACACTTCCTAGCTAGCTGTGTGATCCTGGGTAAGCCACTTGACCCTAAATGTCTATCCCTTACCCACTCTTTTCCTTTGGAACAAATGCTTGGTATTGATTCTAAGATGGAAAGCAAGGGTTAAAAAAAAAAAGTAAGGTTTCAGTGATTGCCAGAAGGAAGGAGGTAGAGAGAGTTGGTTAATTACAAAACAGGCTCTTGTAGAAGGCAGAACAGACTGAATTGGGATGCTTCAAGGGAAGGAAGCATTAAGGAGAAATGGAGGAGATGGATGGGGAATAGGATCTGTTCATCAGTGGCCCAGGTTTCAGGGTCATTGTGATAAGGAGAGTATGAGGGGGTGGGAAAATGGTTTCCATTGAGGAAGGAGTTCAGGCAAAATGATGAGATCATCCAGTGTATAGAAGGAGATAATGTACAATAAGGCTGAAATCAAGTCTTTTTTTTTTTTAACACCTTCTGTCTTGGAGTCAATACTGTGAACTGGCTCCAAGGCAGAAGAGTGTTAAGGGCTAGGCAATGGGGGTCAAGTGATTTGCCCAGGGTCACACAGCTGAGGTCATATTTGAACCTAGGGCCTCCCGTCTCTAGGCCTGGCTCTCAATCCACTGAGCAACCCAGCTGCCCCCCGGACCAAGTCTTGAAGGGCGTTAAATGTCAAAAAAGGAGTTTATCTTTTATTCTAGAAGTGAGGAGACCCTGTAGTTTAGCAAAGTGGCACGGTCAGATTGGAACTTAAAAGAAAATTCTTGAAGCTGTGTGGAGGATGAATCAGCGAGAGACTTGAGGAAGCGGGATTAGCCAATAATTACAAAAGTCCAGAATGGAGGTGAAGCAATGAGGGCGTGAATGGGGGTGCTCACTATGCCCTCATATGAGGAAAGAGAAGGGAAAAAAATGTCAAAAATGCTATGGAGGTAGAAAAAACAAGATTTGGTAGCTGATCAGAGAGATAGATGGAGAAGAATGAATAGCTGAAGGTAGCACTGAGGTTAACAACCTTGTGTCAATCACACAACACACTTGGCTAAGGTCACACAGATAGTAAATGGAAGGGCAAGAATCCAACCTACCCCCTTCTTTCTACTACTCTGTATTTAGAAACATATCTATTAAGATTCCCTAGACCAAACTGATCCTTACTATTGTGTGCTTCTACCTGATGGGCTTCTACTTTTACCCTGTAAGTTTTATCCTGTTTTCTTTAAAAGACGAATTCCTGGAAATGTGGTTAACAAGGGAAGAGGTGGTATGTCAAGGTATAAAATTACAAGAAAACAGCTTGTAAACATATGGGACGGAAGGGGAGAAGTGCTTTGCCACTTTCCATCTGCTCCCTCAAAATTTCTTTTGCATGTAGTCTTTTGCATTGTGAGCTCCTAGAGGGTAAGGGTTGCCTGTTGCTTTTTTGTAGTCCCAGCATTTATCCTAAGGGTGTCTGGTACATAGTAGGTGCCTAATAAGTGTTTACTGGATTGAATGGTCTAGATTTTGTGCAAATACTGGGGGATTTGTCTTGGGCTGTATGGATAATCTATTACTGGGATAATCAGGAGATGGGTGTTCAAGAAGAAATTCAGAGGATCTACCGATTTCCAAAGTCTGGTACTTTGTAAAGCCAAGATACTCTCACCCATCACTGCAAGCATATTAACCCTTCTTTCCAAATTACCCACTTGGCACTCCTGTATGTGTGTGTGTGTGTGTGTGTATGAAAAAATATATATCTATATCTATATCAGGTCATATATAAAGATTTTTTTCTAAACATAAAAATTCTGTTCCATAGTCTCTATTCATCTATTCATACTTATTCATCTGGCTATTTTTTTTTACAGTCAAGTTTACAGGTGTTTATGCAACAGCAAATTTTGGGATAAAACAAAAGCCCCAGTGTATTTGCATAATTTTCTTGTTCATGGTAGTAAGATTGGTCGGGTCCAGTCAAGGCTGTTTGTAAGTGTTCTTACACTTGTCTACATTATGAAAATATGTATTTTTAAACCCTTACCTTCAGTCTTGGAATCAATACTGTGTATTGGTTCCAAGGCAGAAGAGCGGTAAGGGCTAAGCAATGGGAGTTAAGTTACTTGCCCAGGGTCACACAGCTGGGAAGTGTCTGAGGCCAGATTGAACCCGGGACCTTCCTTCTCTAGGCCTGGCTCTCCATCCACTGAGCTACCCAGATGTCTCCTAAGCAAACAGATTTAACAAGAATCTAGATTAACACTTGAGACTTTAATAACTTCTCCCATTCCTTAGAGAAAAATCAAAATGGCTAGTTTTATTATCAAATTTGATACTAATAGCCATCTCATATTGTGGGTACATAACTTTCTAATTTTATCTAAGTTTTATAAGAATATATGAAAATGTAGAAAGAAACCCTTCCTCAATTAATATTTGAATTAGCAAACTGCCCCTTTGAAAGCAGAAAGGTATTCTCTGGAGCACCATCAGGCAGTTGTCTTAATCACTGCCCTAGTTTCTATAACATCTACTTTTCCACTACATAACTTCTACAGAAGACATTAAAAAGGGAGGAAAAATCAAGTCTGTTTACTAAAATTTGCACACTATCCCAAGATCTTCATTCCCTAATAAAGGATATAGAGGTAAAGTTTTAGAAAGGTGCAATGGGGATGTTTGGAAGAGGGCTGAGCAGAGAAATTAATTCTTCTAATATTATATAAAACAAAATTTTATTTTTCCCTTGTGCTTCCCACATTCTCCTCTTTATGCTGCCTTACTTCTTCTTGCTCATTTTCTCTACCTTTTGAATTACCCACCCAATTCCTGTTTGTCTTCTCTGATGTTTTCAAGACAAGTTGCCATACATTAATAAATTACAAAGAATTCCAAACCTTCCTCTATTAAAAAAAACGAATTAAAAATCAGCACAAAAATACAATCATTATTTGAGAAAATGTGATATTCTCAATTTTGGTCCCAAAACAGTTTGGAAAAAAGAATATCTTTCTTACCCATAAATGGCAACAATACAGATAATTTCTTAATTTAATATTTATTATAATAATATTATTAATATAATAAAATTAATAATAATTTAAAGTAATGTCTTAACCCCATGAAGCTAATCTCATTTTGTAGGTTGACATGGATAATGCATTGTGATCATACTTTTATCATTGGTCTAGTATGGAACTAAATCTCTTCCTGTTTAAAAAACATTTTGGAATCCATTATACTTTTGTATTTATCACGCAAGAACATCTAAATTCAAAATGTTTCAATAAGTTGGGAAGATTTAAGGCCTCAAATCAAGACACTAGATAACCTCCTAAAAGATTATTTTCGTGAGAACTCTTTCTACATCAGCATTATTTAATAAAGCTCTTTGTTTCTGGGTAAAACATTGATCAGTACAAATTATTTGAATCTGTTTGAAGGGGGATACACAGCAGAAAGGAAAAATGCTAAAAAAAATCAACTAGCCTTAAGGAGATGATGCTAAATAGTACAAATGATCATCTAGAATTTGTAGATTCAGCTTCATATTTAACTATACCAAAATTTTCCTACCACATCTGGAACTGCATAATAGAAATAAAACTGACACAATCTCGAATGTCAAATACAACTCTGCCTCAGCAAGAGGCTGTTTTGTGTTGAAGCCTGTACAATATAATAAATGAAACAGAATAATCCAGTAGTTAGTATAGGTTTTATGGCCATTACACTGCTAGCAATTAAGATTTCAGCATTACTTTACCTTAACTACAGGTAAGATTTAAGAAACTGGGATGGTTATGCTTTCAAAGCTAGTCAGGTTACATCAATAATTATGATAATTTCATTTAAAATGCTCAATTTGTTTCAATCTCAATGTAATGTGTACAAAACTGTTCCAGAAAACAACTTTTAACTTGGCTTTATTCCAGCTAAAACCCATGACAGCCTCTAAGAGTAAAGGAGAGTAGCTTATTATTAGCCTTAACATTATCATCGACCTTTAGTCAGAATCATTTCTCAAGTGTAATGCCACAGGCCAACTGTCTTTGTTATCCACAAGCAAGTCTTCTTTGACTTTCAGCTCTACCTTGTTAAGTAAAATAAAAATGCAATAAAACAGGGTTTATTTTATGTAATCGAATATTTCATGAATTAAAATGCTACAAATTTCTAAATATATATAGTGAAATGGGGAAGTAGAACAGTGAGCTCAATTCTTTCATTCAATTAAAAACTTTTCTTAATTACCTAATACATGTCATACACTATACTTGGATTAAAATATTAGCTCTTCAACTTAAAAAATTATGTGACCTTAAGACACAAATTATCTCTGATCTCACCTTATCTGTAAAACAGACATAATTATGACACTGACTCAATATTTGTACTATTTACCTGACAAGATCACCATGAAATACTTTCCAAAGCTTCAAAATATTTTTTTAAATGAGTTATGATTAAAATGCAAGTGACATGTCAAAATGATGTTTAATAGTTGTTTTCTGACATTTTCCAATTCATGTTCTCTCTCCCTCCCTCCCAAGCAGAGCAGGTAATATCACAAAGGTTGTACATATGTTATCATATAATATTTCCAGTTTGTCATATTGAAAAAAAAAAGCACACATCATTTACACTAGAAAAATTCATGGAGGAAATAAAGTATTCTTGTAAGTCAACAAAATACAACCCCATCCCACCTTGCCTGAGCAAAGGTCATGAAAATATTGTTTCATGTGACAGGATTATACATGTAAAGCTGGAAAGGACCTTAGAAGTTATATAAATCGAATCCCCTCTTTTACAAATGAAGAAACTGGAAGCCAGGGAAGTGAGGTAACTTCCCCAAGGACACAGGAACTGAATCCAAGCCCTGAGACAGTGATTTGAGGAAGTCACCTTACTTCCTTGGTATGTCCTTGTACCTTCCAAACCTATCTCAGGCATTCTACTTTACAATAGAACAGATTTCAAGTATGGTGACTACTCAGTTTGTCATGGAGGCAAGTTAGTGAAGTTCTTTCTATTTCAGCAAATTGCCTCCATGACAGACCTGAAATCAACTCCTCTTAATTTCTCTTAGCCCTACACCTAGTTTCCTCATCTAGAAAATGAGGGGATTATTGAGATGGCCTCTCAAGTTATTTTTCAATCCTGAATTTATGATCCAATGACTTCTTTTATCTTGGCCCAGGCCATCTCCATTCTGGAATGCACTCCCTCATACCTCATGCCAGTTAAAACCTATCTTCCATCAAGGCTCAAGTGAATCAGCCAAGTATCTCCTCTCCCTATTTTGTTAATTTGGCATAACAAGATCAAACAAATTAAATGATGCAGGATACTGGGTCCTGTGCCCAAAACTGTTATTGACCCCCTGTGCCATTGGTTCAAATAGATCATTTAAAAGATTTTGACTATATCTATATTTTCCTCAACAAAAGCAAAATTCCTAAGGTTTGAAGCAAGAATAATTAATCGAGGGTAATTCCATGCCACAGCACGAAAACTCCAAAATCAATTTTTTGGGACACTTGGCAGGAATTCATTTAATACTAATCGAATAAAAACTGGACAAAATGAACACCAATCAAATTTGTTCTTCTTAATCATATTCTCTTTTAAAATTAGATAAATGTGTGCAAAATATAAGTGCTTAGTGGAATATGAAATCACATTCCCAACAAACGAAAGAACAAAAGTTATAACTGTTCCAAACCAATTTAAAATTCTACTTTGGTCTTATGAGGAAAAGAAAAAAAAAAGTTTAACTGGTGTTAAAGTCAAAGAACTGAATAAAAATAAATTGTAAAATAAAGTCATATACATATATATATGTATATGACTATGCTGTAGCTATTTTTCAAGGTAGGAAGAAGAGACAAAGTCATAATGTAAAATATGTTTGCCAAGGATGAAAGATTTGCTACGTCTGTAAAAATTGTGACAAATACCCATCAGTTCATAGGTTTTATGTCATACAGCAACTTATGTGAAATATGATAGTGGGTTTGTTTGCTATTGTAATTAACTGGGCTATTGTGAATTTTGGGGAATTTGGTACTTCTTCGAATGTGCATTTATTTTTTCTCTCCTTTTTGTATTTGAAGCACATGTCAACAGTATTGAGAAGATTTTTCTTTATTTTTTTTATTTTACAGTAATATAAGTTTTAACATTTGTTCTAATATTCATGCATGCCCAAAAAGCTTTAGACTATAAAAATTATGCCACTGATTGTTTAAAAGAATTATGGGACTTTACTTCATGATTCTGTCTGCTTCCAGAAGAAAGGAATATACAAAAGAGGCACTGTACAGTGCTAAAGAAGCACATATCACCTGCATAGTGTCTATAGAGTTCAAGGTCAAAGGGAACAGATACCAGTGGGACTGATTTTGAGACAAGAGGACTTGAACTTGTTTGGGGTTCGAAGTTGCAGCTGTTTTGACATATGTCAGAGGCTGGACTTCCTCTGAGCCACATTCTATCAAGCACCTCCTTTTCGCTACCATCCTGGCTCCCATTTGCTGCTGAAATCTAGTCTTTTCTGTCTTTCATGGTGTGGCAAACTTTCTGTAGTCCTGGCTGATTGGGTAAATGCATAATTGCTTAAATCATTTTAATTGAGCCGTGATTCAAGGACCTGTTATAGATTTGTTTTTCCTTTACTTAGATTTTTTTAGATATAAGACTTTTTTTACATTTTGCATTTCATCCACAAGTTATTTTCTCTTATTTGGATTTTTTCATGTTTTTTTTTATTTTCTTTTGCAAATTGATTCATATACCTCATAACTCAGTCATTCATTCCTGAGTGATCCCTGTGTTTGTTATTATTCACCTCAGGGGGGTCAAGTTATTGTTATGCACTTTGATTTAAATTTGAGCAATTTTAGGATAAGAAACTTGCTACCTCCCAGAATCAAGAATGCGCCATGAAGATAGATGTCTGCAGAGATCACATGCTGCACCAGAAGATCCAGAGTGAACTTTGGATTGTGAATTGAAGGGGTGGGGGGAGGTTGGTTGAAATGTATACTCTTATGTCAAAGGGGACTGCCCCCAAATTGGCTCTTTGTCAACCTAGTAATCACTGGTTTTGTTCTCTTTTCCATTTTATCCACAAATTATTGCAATCTTTAAGTTGATTATGTTTCCATGATCCTTTTGGGGAAACTGGTTCACAAAGTTCACAAAGGATCACAGGGGGTAGGGGATATGTATAAATGGACAATTTGAGCCTTTGGACTTCATCCCCCAGAAGTCCCTTAGTAATTCCCCAAATAACCTTTTCCTGCGTCCCAGGGTTTTTATGCGATTGTATTTAAATGGCTGTAACTCTTTCCTCTTCCTCTTTTTGGACCTGCCACCAGGCTGAATTCAGGAAGTTCTTTTGCCCTAGTTATTATTAATAAAAAAATTTAAAGATAATATAGTTATTTATTATTAATTTAAAAACCCACAGTAACTAAACCATTATTCTGAGTAACTTTGAATAACTAGAAATATATAATTTTAGTGAGCTTAAGAAATTGACATTAGTGATGAACAGAAAACATGCCCAGTTAGCACAACTACATAAAGCCAGAAAAAGAGCACACGTTATGGTACCTTGGGATGGTAGTCATTTTGTCTGATATTTTTACAGCAAGAAACCTGAAAGCTTGAAGGATTTCATGAAAATTCAGAAAAGTAATGATTACTCTCTCACATGAGAACTCAGAGGCCCTACATAAATCATCCCTTCCAACATCTCAAACTTCCAATCTGCTATAAATTCAATAATCTAGAAGAATAAAGAAAGAACTTCATTCCTGCCAACTCCTTCAAATCTCAATCTGTCTTCTTTTTGTTAGCAGAAGTCTGACAGGGAAAACAGAGAGGTGCATCCTCAATATCAAGAAGACATGGAGTTTACGTTCTGATACTCACATATATTGGCTTTGTCATCAGGGAAATTCTCTCAGAGCTGTAGGCAACTCTCAGAGGCTGTAAATTGTAGAGATAGTATACACCTGCATTGGTGCTTTCTGTTACCTATACCCATAAAATCACAGGCCCTGACCCTATCTCCATCCTTATAGTCATCTCATGAAAAGAGACTAACAATGCCTTTGGATTCACATGGCAATAAGTTCAAAAGATCAAAGATTTAAGGCAGGAAGGGCCCTTAGTAATAAATCCACTAAACATCTCAATTTATAGATAAGGAAACTGAGGCTCCAAGAATATCAGTAAATTTCATGTTCTATCACATGTATCACATGTATCACATGTATCACAGGTCACATAGTAAACACCAGAATTAGGATTTGAACTAGATCCTTAAACTCCAAATCCGACAATAATTCCAGTACACATATCTGATTCCCCTACACTTGATGCTTTGTATATATCTCCTTGGGGGCTCCAAATCCTTATGCATTTTTTGTGTGTGAAATAAAAGCTATCCCATATCCAATATCTATAGAACACCTTGAAGCAGGCTTGTATGGGAGCTGGAGGTCCATTTTATATTTATGTAGGGAAACCCAAATTTTATCCTTTATAAATTAGGAAAATTTTCTGGAGCAATTGTAGATGGAGATGATAAGCAGAAGAAAGATAGTAACTCTCTTGAATTGTATGTTTTCTGTGAGACCAGAGACTGAGTGGCCCTATGCAATGGACTCTATGGGTCTAAATGTCCCATTAACATTTCTAATCCCAAAATAGAACTCAGCATATTTCATATAAAACATCCATCCAGCTCACTTACCAGTTTTACCCTTGAAGTTAATCAAAACTCTTCCCTCTCAAACACTTGCCTTATCCAACTAGGTGTAAAGTTCTGCTATCACTACCACATTCACTGCATCTATCCTCTACAGTCTCACATGATATCTTAGAAGCAGCATCTACTCAAACCTGGACTAAGCTAGTTTTTCCTTAAAAGGTAATTAAAGTATATTTGAGCCTTATTCTCCCATTTAACTCAATGATGTGCTCATCTTATGTAGAAAAATTAATTTTTTTACACTTTTGTTTTTATATTACCTAAATTTCCTCTTGTATCTGTCTTCCTCCTCCTTCCCAAAGAATTATCCAACATAACAAAGAATATGTTTAAAAAAAATAAAAATCAGTAAAATCTATCAATACATTAAAAAAAAAAACCCTGAAAATATATGCAATGTTCCAAATCTGTGATCTTCCCACTGCAAAAGATATGAGGTAGTTTTCTCATCTTTAGGGTCATGCTTCTTTGTCATTTTGCAACATTCACTTTTGATTTTTTTTTTGGTGAAAGTTGTTCTCTCATTGTTGTAGTCACTGTGTATTATTATTTTATTCTGTAGTACTTCACATGTTTTCCATGCTTCTCAGTTTCTTTGCCCACAGTATTTGCCCCCAAACAATGAGCATCTACTTGATTTACAGCTCTTTACTAGTACATAAAGGATTGATATAAAGGTTAGTATGTATATCGAGATCTTTCTTTTTATCAATAAACCTAGATTGTGTGTCTAATAATGAAATCTCTGGATCAAAGGGGCAGAAATTTACCTCAATTTCTGGTTAATACTTCACAAATTTCAAGTCTGACCTTTACAGAAGCTTTATTTTTCTATTGAAAAGTTTACACAAGTCAAAGAGATATCATTTGGGGCCATTCAAAGAAGTTAATAAAAAAAACTGAAAGCTACCATCATACAACAAATCAATTTTGGCAAAACAATAGCTTTATGTTAAATTTTCATTTTGACATGACTAAGTGCTTTAGAACCTATATTTTCATAACTTTTTCTCATAATTTTACAATGGGTAGGGAGATCAACTCTTGAAATTTTATTATCTGTAAGTAGTTTTTATATTAGAAACAACTATCATGGAGATAAAGTTTGATTAAATGAACTCAGTATCCAGTTATAATTTATCTGGATTAATTTCAAAAAATGATACAAAGATGAATAAAACATTTCATGAATGCTTTCATAAAAGGGATTAGCTAAAGTAAAGCACAGATTATTTTACATGGCTAACCTAAATCATTTAAATTTAAGATTTACATTTTTATTCCAAATATTCTATTTAATTTTAATATAAACATCCTCAAAGTATTTTCATTTAAGTTAATTTGTGATACAAATGAATTTATTATTCTGAATATGCTGTTTTGAATTTCATTTTCTTGAAAACTACAAAATGACCATAAGCTTTTAAAAGACATTTAGGAATAATTTCCCTATATACTCTTCAAAACAATAAATCAAACTATATAGGCCCTAAATCCAAAAGCAGAAATCTGAGGTAGATCAACAACCATAAGGATTGATTTCCTATCCAAAAAAATCTGTTGCATCATCATTTAATAATTTAGATTAAAGTCTGTCTTATCTGCTAAACAAGAGGGTAAGACATATATATTTCAAGTAATTCCCAGGGCAGAATGATACTATCTTGAGAAAACAATGAACTTCAAGGGGGAAAAAAAGCTGTCAGTAATTCAGAATGAAGTAGGCATTTACAATAGAATCATCTCTCTCCACAAATATTAAAGAACTATATCCTATCCTTTGATTCATTGAATGTATTTGAAACTCATAACCCATCAGAATGTTGTTATAGTCTTATCAATACCAGGGTATAAGGGAATTTGTTAATAGGGAACCCTAATCCAAGAGTAGGAAAAAAAATAGTTTTATTTCTGGTCTTTTC
Organism: Monodelphis domestica; assembly: GCF_027887165.1. Lineage (NCBI taxonomy): Eukaryota > Metazoa > Chordata > Mammalia > Didelphimorphia > Didelphidae > Monodelphis > Monodelphis domestica. The sequence continues at coordinate 298,925,131 of NC_077230.1, forward strand.
TGAACATTTTTGAAAGGGAGGGGAAGTTATTTTTTAAATTAGTTTTGAAATGAAATTTAGTTTATGTGTTTGAGGGAACATTTAATTTATAGCAACCAATTATAAAACAAAGGTCGATAAATGAGCAATATTTCTATTATACCAAACATGCTAATGTATGACAGAAAAAGCTCAATACTATATATATTTAATACTATTCAAGATGCTGACTATATGCTTTTTCTAAACTATTTAAAATATTCTATGTAAAATAATACACAGAAAGAATATATAGTAATTTTATGTATTATAAAAAGCAATTTGACAATATAATAGTTTATGGGAAGCTCAGCAAAAAATGTCATGGATGTATCTTATTTTTGAATATAAAATGTTATAAATATAGTCAAATACATGAGGAGAAACTTAATTATGGTTTAAGCTCAGTAAAGACTGATAGCTGAGATACAGCTTCAGAAGAAAAATGGTAAATGTATGAATATATTGATAGATTTATATCCTATAAAGAATAAATTCAACATAAAGCATTCATAAGGCTAATGGAAAAGGTGTGAACAAGATATTGACAGGCTCATACTCATTTTACAGAAAAGACAAATTTACCATTCTATAGAGAAAAAACTTTTCAGCCTCAATTTTCTTAATATGCCATCATTAACAACTCTGTATAGTCTTCCTTTTTTGAATTTTATTTAATTTTCTTTTGAAATTATTGTGGGCAATGTTTTTCAAAAAGAATATTATAGTCAAATAAAACTAACAATTACAAGCCTCCACCATTGATTGGTTCTAAATACCAAAAAGCTTCTTATTTTATTGTAGACTGAAACATCATTTTATTACTTGGGGATCAATCACAACATTAAAATGTTCTATACTTTAAAACAGTTTTTAGCTTATAAACAAGATTAGGAACAAGAAGTTATTAACTTTGGGGATATACTGAATGGATTTCCTGGAACATGACTCCCCATTTCCATTCTTTTCCTACTTTAATTCATCTTTTAAAATGCTGCCAAATTAATCTTGCTTATGCAGAGATCTAGTATTATTTCTCAGCTCAAAAACTTCAATGATTCCCTAACCAAGTAGAGTTAAAACACTTTTGTTTGTCATTTAAGGCCCCCTACAGTATGGTAGCAACCTACCTATTTTATAAGTATTCCTATTCCATGGATGCTATTCTCAAGGAAAGCAGGTCTTTATGGTTCTATAATTCCCTACCATGATGAGGTTTCATATTGTTTCTTATGTTTATGATATCTTTCCCACTCTATCTTTGTCAATTGACAAATTCCTATTCACTTTTTAAAGTTCAACTCAAATGCCACTTGCTCCACAAGGTCTTCCCTGATTCTTCCAAGTTAGTGAACAACCTATACTCCTTTCCAGAACTCACAAAACAATTTGTTAGGACTATTCTGTCTAATCTACCCTCTCAATCCTAGTGTCTTTCCTCTGTTAATTATTTCCTGCTTATCCTTACATAGCTTGTTTCATATATTTGTTTGTATGTATGTCTTCCCATTAGATAAGTTGTATAAGGGCAAGGACTGTTTTTAGCCTCTTTTTTAATTCCTATCACTTATCACAGTGCCTAGTACATAGCAGGCTCTTAATAGATGTTATTTGGGTATGCCATATCTAATTAGAAACCTTAGGAAGTATCTATTTAAATCTCAAGAAGCAATACATAGGCACAGCTAAGTGGATCAGTGGAAAGAGAGTCAGGCCTGGAAATGGGAGGTTTGGGGTTCAAATCTGACTGCAAGCACTTCCTAGCTGTGTGACCCTAGGAAAGTCTCTGCTACCTAGCCCTTACTTCTCTTCTGCTATAGAACTGATAACTTAGTATCAATTCTAAGACAGAAGGTAAGGTTAAAAAAACAGCCATGAAAAACACAATATAAGTAACCTGTTAGACAAGGACTAGAGACAATAATAAAAAAAATCAACAAGTAAGTGTTTAAAGCACGTGTTATCAGGTGCCATGGTAGGAGATGAAGATACAAAAGACAAAAATTAAAGTCACAGTCTTCATTCTATGAGAGAAAGAAAGAGGACAGAGTTCAGCATTTATACACCAAGTAAATATTAAGTAATAATGGAAGAAAGAGAAGAATCAGGAAAAGACTGATGGACAAAAGTGGCACTTGAGCCTTTAATTAGGTTAGGATTTCTAAGAAGGAGAGGTAGGAGAAAAGAATGCATTAAAGGAATGAGGGCAGCCTGTGCCAAAACATGGGGATGAATGCTATGTGTAAGGGATAACAAGTAGAGGGTGGAATGTATAATAAGCTTGGAGAGGTAGGCTTGCAGCCAGACTGGGGAGGGCTTTAAATGTCAGATTTATATCCTAGAAACAATACAGTCACTAGAACTTAAGGAACTAAGGAGATAAGAGTCATTCTTTTATGCATTAGGACTATCACTTTAGCAACTTAGGAGGTCTGACTTGAGAAGGGAGACTGGCCACCCAAGCCAGAGTTGAAAAGGGCCTCAACTAAGATGGTGGCTATTTGAACACAGAGAAAAGGACAGATTTAAGAGATATTGGGGTAGTAAAAGGTATAGGTGAGGATGATTTTGAGGTCATAGGATCAAAGATTTAGAACTGGAAGAGGCCTAAAAGGCCATGGCCATGGTCCCATCCCTCATTTTACAGATAAGGAAACAAATTGTGGTCCAAAGAGTGTGGGGTGATTTCTCCATGATTGCAAAGGTAGGAAAGGATAGCCCAGGACCTCAGCCTCCAAATCCATTAGCTCCATAAACCCTGATGCCTGAAACGATGTTGGTATCCTTTATAGAACTAAATAAGATTGAAAGAGGGGCAGATTTAGGAGGAATTGTAATGAAATTTATTTTAGACAAGTTGATATGAGATGCCTCTGGGAAGCCAGTTTGAAATATCCATTAGAGTAGAGCTCAGCAGAGACAGCAGGACAAGTACAAAATAGAAAAAATCTGGTTCAGGTGACAAAGATCCAAGGTTTGTAAACTGGTCACAGGATTAAAAAAAATGTGACTGCCCTAAAAGGCAATACAACTAAATTCATGAAAGTAGAATATCCAGAACAAAAGAAAGATATATGACAATACTTCTGCATTAGCCAGACCATGAGATCATATCTGAAATATAGTACTGTTTTCAATTGTAGATACATATTTGAGGACAATAACAAAATGGAATTTTCTTTAAGAGGGTGAACTAGAAGATACAAGGAATGACTTGAAGAACTGAGGGGTCCAGCTTGAAGAAGAGATTAAAAGAAAAGGCAAGGAAGACAGAACAGTTGTCTTCAAATATCTGAAGATAAAGAAAAGGGCTTAGAATAATTTTGCTGTATTAGGGTCAACTGACAGAAGTTACAGGAAGTCAGATTTCAGCTTAATGTTAGAAAGAACTTCTTAATAATTAGAGTTGTCTGACCATGAATGGTAGAAATTACCTGATGATTTTCTGACAGTGTATAAACTGATGTCCCATGGTTTCTTGCTAAGGATGTTATCAAGGGAATTCATGCCTTTCCAGCTCTAGGATTCTCTTATTCTGTCCTCCATTGCTCCCTAATACAAACAGTAACATCCAAAAATGACATTCTTCCTTGAGGGAGAGAGAGAAAGGGAGAGCGATTCCCTTTAAAGTAAGATTAGGTCTCAGAGTCTCTCCCTCCTGTGCTTGCCTTTTAAACCCAACTAGTTCCTCCCTCCATGGCAATGTGCTGAAGTCAGGGGACACCTGGCCATTAGATATAATGTTATCTTGTAACACCTACCATGATTCTTCAAGGTCTACTGAAATGTAACACCTACCATGATTCTTCAAGGTCTACTGAAATGCTATTTCTTTATAAAATTTTACTGAATATCTCCTAGGCATCACTTCTTCTTCAGAACCTAGAGCATTTTTATTTCTTTTATAGCACTTAGCACATTTTATCTTGCATTTGCTCTGGGATCATCTTATCTACCCTACTAGACTTCAAATTCCTTAAGTGCCCAGAGAATATCTTAAACACAGTGAGTGTATGTATGTGTGTGTGTGTGTGTATGTATGTATTTTTTTTTTAAACCCTTACCTTCCATCTTGGAATCAATATTGTGTATTGGTTCCAAGGCTGACGAGCAGTAAGGGCTAAGCAATGGGAGTTAAGTGACTTGCCCAGGGTCACACAGCTAGGAAGTATCTGAGGCCAGATTTGAACCTAGGACCTCCCGTCTCTAGGCCTGGCTCTCAATACACTGAGCCACCCAGCTGCCCCCACAGTGAGTATATTTTTTAAAAAAATTAAGTAACAGTAATGTTTTGTCACTTGAAAAGTTAACCTGCTGTTGACAGGCTGACAGGTTATAGACTTGACATACTTAGTTATCTGAGCCTTTAAATCAAATGAGAGAGGAACTACCAGGATGGCTTCTCTTTTCATGAAATGAGGGCAAATGATGGTCATTAGTCACCAAACTATGAATGATTTAACTAGCCCCAAAGTCTGAAATTTATTGTCCCCAATTTGTACTGAAAATATAAAATTTGTGGTATTTCAGCTATACTCAGGTGATCACTTTTTATTGCCAAATAATTGTCATAAGAAATTTTCTATCTTGTTCAACATTGCCAACTATTATGAGATTCATGTCACTACCTAGAGGAGTGTTACAAGGAAAAGTTAAGTAATATAGGGAAAGTGTGTAAGTTTGCAGAGAAAAGTGGCATGAGACCAGCAGGAAGATTCTGGAACTTTGAAGGAAGGGTTAGACTGGTACTGAGGCTGTTAGCTGTTCTCTCTCTGGAGATATCTAGAGGTGATAGCTGCATTTCCTTAGGGGCTGATTCTATCCTTGTTCCTGTCCTGCTTTGATGAAATACAGCAACCAAGTGATCCTGACCAAACATCTGTAGTGATTGTGAGACCAGGCCTGGGTCCTTTTTGGATCTAGGGCCTTCTCTGGTTCCTATCAGGTTTATACAGACCCTTTCCTTAAAATCAACTAAGGGGGGTTTAGTTTTAGCTTAGCCAAGAACAGGGACTGGGATTTTAGACAGTGAGGAGAGGATCAGTGTAGGAAATTCACTCTGAAGAGACATTAAAATCCTGGGGTATTAGTTAGAAAATTAGCTTTAGGCTATCCCATACCCTTCTACCCTATTCTTTTATTAAACCTACTCTCCCATTTCACTGAGTTATCTGTGTTTGTAGTCTCAGTCTTGTTGGCCTTCCAAAACCACAGATAATCTTCTGATACTGGCCCAACATAATTCATTCCTATACATCCCCAAACTCCCCTTCCTTTTACAGAAGTAAAAGAGGAAAAGTAGAGACCAAATGGCTAGCAGTGAGCACATGTATTTTCCCCTCTTTGTAATATATTTTAAAACCCTATAATGCAAATCAATGTATATTTGGATAGTGCAACAGAACCCAAAATTAACTGTCATAATCATTGCGAGAAAAACAAACCATATGGTAGAACCACCCTCATTATGTCAAGTTTTAATAATTCTATTGGGCCCTAATATGTCCTTCTATGTTACTGTTGAGTGGTAAATAGAATGACTCTCCAACTAAAGCAAAACTAAGCCAACTTTCTACTAACCTTGCAAAAATAAATGGTTTCTGCTTTCAATATTATTTGTTAGCATTAATAATTTTCCTATGAAACTACAGCATTATAGTCATTGAAAGAAAAAATTTCATAAGACTCAACTTTTTGATGGAGAACTTTTTTTTCCAAATGAAAACTTTAAAGTTCATATTTCCTCTTTAAAATTAATTTAACATAAGTATGATCTTCAGGTACAATTTCATGAAGAAAAGCTACTAATTCCACAAAGGACATACTGACAATAACAAATTTTAGGTTTTTTTTATATTCGGATAGGGAAACTCATCATTACACACAAGTATATAGTGGTGTTTTAAGAGTTTTAACATCAGAAAAAAACTAATAAAATTTTAAGTTCAATATTTTAATTGAAAAAATATTTATTACCTACTATGTTCAAAGCAATGGCATGATTAATTTCCACAACCAGAGAACTAAAAAATAAAAACATTTTAACGACTGAGATTTTCCCACCTAAATATTAAGTGCTGCTAACATATCTATTTATTATAATTAAAGGTAATAGTTCAATTATTAGTATGAGATGTTATCAAATGCTCATCTGCTAGAAAAATAAGTAAATGTTTTTTAAAAGTCAGATGTGAGATTTAAAAATCAATATTCTGTAAGAAAACAAAATGCTTTTCTAGAAGTGAACTAGTTAACCACAGTGAAACTCACAAAGGAAGCATACTACTGTATATCCTACATGAAAAATACTGTTTCGCCTAAAAATGCTGACAAAACCCCCCCAAAAGAATAGTCCCATTGTGCAAAATCAAATTACATACTATGAGATGGAAATCTGACTAAAATGACAACTCAAGAAGGGATTAGTTGTTCAGTCAATAAGCTTTTGTCAAGGATTTACAACGTACAAGCTAAGTCTAGAGATACTAAGAAAGGCAAAATCACTATTCCTGGAGTTTACATTCTAATAGGGAGAGCACATGTAAATAACAAAGATTTGTTCCTAGACTTTACACCATTTGATTTTCTTTGATTTCTGACTACTCTCATTTTAGAATTTTTTGACTACTCTGTCCCAGTACCCATATCTCTTTCCACCATCCAGCTATTCAAATGTTTTGTGTATTGTCTTCCCAAACTAAAATGTAAACTCCCTGAGGGTAGAGATGATCTTTCTTTTTTGTATTTTTATCCTAAGTTCTTAGCACAGTGCCAGCCTGGCCCTCAATAGGTGGTTAATGTTTAATAACAATTATTGAATGCTAAAACAGAATTAAGGGGGCAGAAATAAAATAGCTGAGCAACTCTTGTGGACAGATTTTTTTTTTTTTAAATTAAAGTACTTCTTTTGTATAAGGCTAATTCTTGCCTGAAATTTCCTACTTTCAGGAGGTTAAATGGAAAGCATCTGGTTAAGAGGCTAGTACAGCTGAGCTCCATCTACAGCTCCTTCAATTATATCTGGAAAACACACCAAACCAAGTCCTGACCTGGATATCAAGGAGGGGGGAGAAAATCATTTTTCTGACATGCCTATGTGAATGCTGGAGTCAAGTATAGCCAGGAACAACTGTAGAACCCTCACAAAGTAAGGAGACCACCTTGCACTAGAACAAGTCGTCCCAAGGGAGACTTAAAACTTGTGTGAGGTAAAAGAATAGTTCAAGTCACAGATTCAGAGCTGGCTGAGGACAGGATCTACACTTAAGAGAGGTGGGTTATGTTCAGAAGCAAGCAACCACCATGTGGCTTGGATGCCAAGAAAGGAGCAGTCTCACTTCCAGTCTCTAGCACAGTCTGAAGACTACAGGAAGTTATGAAAGCAGGAATCTTAGATAAGAGGGGAACCTATGGTTCTGTAGTCTGAACCTCCAGAGCTTTCCAACTGGCAGCTTCCGCAGTAATCTACTGAAATGCCAAGTGAGGCCTACAAGTCTATGGTTCAAATCCAAACCTATGTCAGAAAGTCACAGAGCTCACACATCATGGTGGCAGCACTTTGCCCTGGATCAGACCACTTTCATAATACTGAAAGCTTTGTAGGTCTCTAGGCTGAGCTATATGTCTTTGAGGTCCTGGAAAAACACAATACTGGATATTCCAAGAAAACAGTAGCAAGACTAGTTCAGACATTCATTTCAGAAATGTGCAGAGTCAGCCCTAACAAAGTCCAACATTAGGAGGAACGGAAGAACAAATTATATTCCCCATAGACTGTCAAGACACAAATATAGAAGAGAATCACTCCAAAACATTTATAAGCAAAACCCTGAAGAAAAACAAACTTGAGCACAAGTTAGTCATAATATCCTAGAAGAGTCAAAGAATTGAATAGTGTTTTTTTACTGTATAAATGAAATGATAATGCTAGAAGAAAAAAATTAGAAAAGCAATTGAGAACTATGGAAGGAAGAATTGGAAGGCAAACTAGCAGTTTTGGCACAAATGGTACAATATCTTGCCAAATGACAAATTTCCTGAAAATCAGAATGGACCAAATAGAAACTAGTGACATAAGACAAGAAATGTATGAAAACAAAATCAAAAGACCAAAATACAGATATAAAAAAGGAATATATAAAGTACCTTATAACAAAAATAAATGGAAAATAGATCAAGGACAGAAATTTTAAGCATTACTAGACTATCTGAATTCCATCAACAATAAGTTTAGAAATCCAGCTCTCCTGCCTCAAAGAATTTTATTAACCTTGAGTCTTCATGTGAACAAAAGGAGTTACTGGGCCTCTTTTTTTTTTTGGAACCAACCTATCTTTCAAAGATATTTGGTTTGCGGTCTAAAAGCCTATGCCATACTCTTGCACTTGAATTCCAACAATGGGCACTCTGGTAGGATGGTTATATTATCTGTGTGTGTGTGTGTATACATATATATATATATATATATATATATATATATATATATATATATATATATATATATATATTATCAGTAGTGTCATGATGAGGGCCTGGTCCTATCCAATAAAAGATGCAACTTATAGACTTTGACTCTTCTAGTTTATTTTTTTATTGAGTCAAAGATCTGCCTTAATTAGACCCCAAGTCCTCTGGTCTGAGGCAGGAATCCTAATTCTTCTAGTTTATTTACTCTGAGTTGGGGATCCTGTTTCTTTTGTTCAGGGTCAGAGGTCAATAGAGCTAACAATCTAATGGGGGGAGACTACATAAAAAGATGCTGAAAAGAAGATAGAGAAAGAGAACAAGGGGGTAAAATTAAAGTTCAGAGGAGTATGGCTGATGGTAAATGAAATGACTTTCTTGGGATACCTTCCTCAAATGAGTTTTCCACTGAACATAGTCCATCCTCTCAAGGTCCCAAGTGCAGAGAGTATTAAGGAGGTATGAGTTCCAGAAATGATATGGTATAGTATAGTAATTATAAGATTCTGTTCTGTCCTAATCTCTTAAAAAAGACTAGAAAGGGAGAAGTGGGAAAAGGATGGAGAAAATTATTTCACATAATTGGAGATATAAGTAGAAATCTATGATATTTGAACCTTACTCTCATCTAAAATGGCAAAAAAAAAAAAGTATGTCTCTCCTCCCTATCCCTCCATACAGAACTGGGTACATAAAAACATTTCACTAAACAGAGAAATTGGAGGGAAAGGGGATAAGGGAGAGTAGATTAAGGGAGGGATTAGCCCTCAGCAAAACACAAACAAAAAAAACTTAAGGATTTTTGTGGGGTCAAAGAAATAGAAACTGAGGTCCAATCACTTGAAGGTGATGATCATAATACAACAGTGCTGTTAGAAATGATAAAAGAGATGATTTCAGAGAAAATTGGGAAGATTTAAATTAATTTATGAGAGTAAAGTGTGCTGAATCAGAACAATTTACATAAAGACAATATTGCAAAGACAAATAACTTTCAAAGACTTAGAAATTTTGATCAGTGTAATAGAACCAATCATGGTTCCAAGAGGAATCATGATGAAACATGCTACCCACTTCATGATAGAGAAATGCAGTGAAGGTTGAGACATTTTTTTTCTGGACAAGGCCAATAAAGGAATTTGTTTTGCTTAATAAACACCCTTGTAACAAGAGGCTTTGTTTTACTTTTTTTCTCAGTGCAGGAAGATAGAGGGGACAATGGGAGAGAGAGAAGATGGATTTCTGCTACTGGAAAAATATCAACATTTTAATGTGTAAAAAAAAGATAAGTTTAGATGTCATTTATGTAAGACAAAAGTAATAAAAATTAGGTATGATTCTCTCAACTCTCCAAGTTAGCATTACAGAAGGCAACTTTGGGTAAAAGTTAGTGCCTTTGGCTCCCTATCAGGGAAAATAGTGGGCCAAATAGAACCAATTTTCTGGCTAAACTGATCTGATCCAGATAGCATAGTTTTACAAATCTAACATTTTGTTCTGGATTTTCATGTGATAATATTAAGTCTTCAAAACTAATGCTCCTTTTTTGCTTTCACAAAATTCAAATTTAAAGTTTGTGTTTCTTTGTTCAGCTATCAAAATTAATTTGGATGTACATGAAACAGAATAATATTCAACTTACAAAGCATCCATCATCCTAACAGTCAAATGCAAAATAGAAATTTATGCCTGCTTTAGGGCACACATAACTAAAAAGCAACTGGAAGCAACCTTCAGGCACAGAAGGCTCTATAAAGGGCTGCTAAACCACTCTAAAGCCATTTCCTTCTAGGCCTTTTAGCTAGATATCAAGATTCATCTTCTAGTTCTTCATTGCAATAACACTGCTCTACAAGGACATATGCTACTACCTTATAAATCAGTGTCTTGGGAGTTCTGGTCCCACCTGTCCTTCCTTGTCAGTAGCTCTGGGTGATATAAACAGCTTTGGATATAATTGGCTTTATCTCTACTACAGGAGAAGCCTTTTCCAATGCAATATGAACTTAAGAATAGCTATTAGTAAAAGTACTGTAAAAGAAGTTAAATTATTATATGGCATATAATAAAATTTTGTACTAATAATGAAGATGTCTAATTCCAATTAAATATACTTGATATTTATAAAACAGGAATTAGAAAATGTTTGCTGTTAAAAAGTCAACATAGATACCTAATAGAACTATAACATATATCTATCCCATAGAAACTGTTTTACCCTCCAGCAAATTATTTTACCCCCTAAAAGAGAAGAATTTTAACACTTAAAAGCATCCATCCTCCTCCATACTCAGTAGCTTCAGGCTCTACAAATAAGTTGGTTATTTAAATTTGTGGAGTTTGGTTTAACCAAGAGCTGAAAATCTATAAGGGAATTTTTGGTTGGCTTTTGTTTCTTGTTTCCATGGAAACTGAGGTAGGGAATTAGCCATTCCATAGCTGGCTAAATATTCCAAACTGGCTAAATAATATTAGGGGAACCGTCATGATCTCCAAGTCATGGCTGAAGAATGGTATAGAGTTAAACCTCTGAAAAGTAATCTTGGGGGTAGTAGGACTCATCTTCATAATCAACTTAAACTTATTAAATATTTACTATGTGAAAGGTATAGATATGCCAGATTTAATTGCAATACACTAGTAGTTCCTCATAATCATTAATTTACTATGTTCACAAGGACAAAGAGAGACAGACCCTGTTGCCAAAAAGCATAGAATCTAATAAGTAGAAACAAAACATAGAAGAGGCTTCAGCTGGCAAGTCACATGGATCCACTACTGATAAGGGTAATATCATTAAATATTAGAATTATAAAATCTCATGTAAGAAATATTAACTCCTCTATGTGAAGGTCAAGTAAAAGCCTCAAATTAGACTTAAAATACTTTTCCTCAGTTCCTACTTCAGGACACTAAGCTAATGTGAATTTACAAATCTGACTACTGGGGCTAGATGGAAAAGAAAGAAATTTCACATATTTCATATATCTACACTACACTACAAACTTACAGTATTTCTTTTCATACTAACAAAAAAGTGGAAATTAAGGGAATGCCCACTGTCTGAATGGCTAAAAAGCTATACGGACCATTAAAAAGTTATTAAAAATGAGAGTTTCTGAGGAAACTGAGGTTTCTATTAACTGATAATGTATGAAGTAAAACTAAAACAATTTATACAATGGCAACAACATTATAAAGAAAAACAACTTTTGAAAGACTGATTAGGAAATCTAATCAATGCAATCAATAATGAACTATGACATTAGAGGGCTGAAGATGAACCCTAGTACCCACATATTTCCTGGCCAGAGAGGTGATGACTCTAAAAGCAAAGTGAGATGCACATTTTTGGAGGTAGTGTGTTGATTTGTTTTGCTAGAATATGCAAATTTTTAGGTATGGTTCCCCCCCCCTCCCCTTTTTTCCTTTTAAAGGTTTAATGGGAAGGGGCAAGGAAAAATAAATAAATGCTAAAAGACTACCAAGAGCTCAAATCACTAATTTAAATTATATTCTTGGAATTTTCCTAAAGTAATGATCATCAAATATATTATCTGTAAAAGATCTGCAGAAGGTACAAAGAACTAAAAAATAAACATAACATATGGAATCTCAAATTTCAGTACTGAAAGAATACACAAAAAGTTAAAAGCTGGGGGGAAAGGGGAGGATAAGATGGAAGTATGTTACAAATGCCAGGGTCTTCAAAGCAGGATCTCACTATGTATTATCTCTCTCTTTGTTAAGACACCATAAGCTGAAGATATGATTCCTGGCTTTAGAGATTTAATGTTAATCAATTTATACTTGGGTAATCAAGCTTTATAGGGAAAAAAATCATATAAATGAAACTCACATAAGAGACAGATTTATAATTTATTAACTTATGAGTAATCAACTGTCAGTTCCTACGAAGTTGCACTACTTTGGACTTCATCATGCCTGAGTCAGGAAGACTCACCTTCATGAGTTCAAATCTGTCTCACTATCTGCCTCAGACACTTACACTATATGACTTTGGGCAAGTCATTGAACCTTGTTTCCCTCAGTGTCCTCATCTGTCAAATGAGCTGGAGAAGGAAATAGCAAAACATTCCAGTATCTCTGCCAAGAAAATCCCAATTGAGTCCTGGGATCAATTCAGACTCAGTACTCACACCTCTTCAATATCCTCTTAACCCTAGGACCCTTCTGAATGGAGTCAGAGAAGAGGGCAGAGCTACTCCCAAAACCTCCATTTAAGGAAGGTGCCCAGGTCAGCCATATCTTCATTCCCCATGCAGGTACACTGCACTCTTTTTTACTTACTTTTGTGTGCAGTTTTTCCCCATAAATAATAAGTTCTTCAAAGGGCAAAGACTTTTCTTCTGGATTTATATCCCCAGGGCTTAGCACAGTGGCTGAAATAATTTTTTTGACTATTGATCATTGCTAGCCACCAAGTACACCCTTCCTAGTATCAATATATCTGAAAAAAACAAAATGACAAAAAAAACAAACAAGAGGTAATTTGAAGGTTTTTTAACCTGGGCAATGGCAGGTGGATAGTTTTTCATAATACTACATATAGGCTATGCTTATTTGGAACAGTATCCCTATTTGCTATCAATGGAGTACTCTCTCTAGACACTGTGTGTCTCCAACTATGCTCACAATGATATCTTGTCAAATTACTTTCAGTGACAAGAACTACTCAGTTGGCTCTATTTCCCCTAAATTCCATACCAACTCCAACCCTTCTGTTTATATTTATCATTACAATTTCACCTAATAATAGGCTATAGTTTCTAAAATAATTATGATTCTTTAATATTGTGTCTATTTATTATTCCGTCTGATATGGACCTCAAAAGAAGAAAGCTAAAAGTTATTAACACCCTCTAAAATCTTTTCAGGCTCACTGTGATGTGACATGCCATGGAGGTGACCCTGGATTCCTGATAGCTCATGCCAATAGAGTACAAGTGCTATCAAGTTCCTATAATGCTGGTATGGCTTCAAGTACAACTCTGGTAAAAACAAGAAGAGATCCATCCTGGCTAATCATTCTCTACTTTGGGATTAATTTTTATATTGACAAACAATTCTGAAAGACTTAAGAACACTGATGAATGTAATGATCAACCATGTCTCCAGGAAGTATGTTACCCTCCTCCTAATACAGAGGTGATGACACATATTGTGGGTTAGGATTATTGTGTGAATTCATTTTGCTTGGCTATGCTTTCTCTCAGTTAATGGAGAGTGGGAGAAGGGGAAGGGAGGCTGAGTAAGTGAGAAGAGGAAAGTTTTACAGTTGGGCAATATGAAAAAAATCTGGGATCAAAGGACTTAAAGAGAGGAAGAGACTATATACTGTCAACAAAATCCATTAGAAAGAGACAGAAATTTCACTTAGAAAGTAGTTCAACGAGTAGAAAAACAAAGCCTCCATAGAGCAGGTAGGTGGCACAGTGCTTAGAGTGCTGGGCCTGGAGTCAGGAAGACTCACCTTCATGAGTTCAAATCTGTCTCACTATCTGCCTCAGACACTTATACTATATGACTTTGGGCAAGTCATTGAACCTTGTTTCCCTCAGTGTCCTCATCTGTCAAATGAGCTGGAGAAGGAAATAGCAAAACATTCCAGTATCTCTGCCAAGAAAATCCCAAAGAGTTAAACACAACTGAAAAACAATGAAACAACAATTAGAAAACTATTCATTGCTTATAGGTAGGCAAAATCAATAAAAATGACAGTATGGTACTACCTAAATGGTTTTACTTTTTCATCTTCATTTTTAACACTCTAACAAAGGATTACTTTATAAACTTAGAAAAAAATGTAATTCATTTGGAGAAACAAAAGGTCAAGAATCTGGGGTAAATAATAGAAAAAATGGAGAATAGAGTTCTAGCAATAAAAGGAGTAATTATTAAAACAATCTGGTACTGAATAAGGCATATAGACCAAGCAGTTAAACAGATTAGGTATGAAATAGAAACATACAAGTAAGCAAAGCAGTGTATTACTTTGTAAACCCAAAGATCTCAACTACTGGGGTAAGAACTCAATATGACAAAACCTACTGAGAAAACTAGAAAGCAGTCTGGTAGAAACTAAGGACAGATCAACATGCTACAACATATACCAAAATAAATTCCATGTAAGTACATGACTTCAACAAAAAAGTAACATCATAAGTAAATTAGAGGAGCAAGGAAGAATTATCTTCTGTTAAGATATATGGATAGGGGAAGAGTTCATGACCAAGCATGAGAGAATCACAAGAGATAAAATAGGTGATTTTGAATGCATAATATTAAAAAGGTGTAAACCTCAAAATTTCTTAGACTTATAAATGTTGGAAATTTCACCATTGGGAAATTTCATACTTGAAAAATTCCCTATTGATAGTAGGAACTCTATTGGAATGTGAACCCCATTGGCATGGGAGGTTCCTCCTCCTCCCTTCTTAAGATTACTTTAGGACAGAAACCTTTTGCTGAACAATGGAAAGGGCTTTGACCTATGCTTAAGCATAGAACAGGAATTTCTTTGAGTCATGATTGATTTTAGAATTGATACAATGGAGATACTTGGAATGACAGAACCAGGTCTTGGAAATTGCAATCTCTACCCTACTCAGTCCTAACAGGATTTAGGAAGGGCTGCAGCATAGATCAAAATTTAATTATTCCAATCTCTACCCTACTCAGGGTAACAGGATTTAGGAAGGGCTGTAGCAAAAGATCAAGATTTAATTATTTGAGAATATGACCTTCAACAGACATGTGCAAAGCCACAGACCTCTGGGCGGTCCTGGGTTAAGCTAGAGCCACCATTGGCACAGGGAAAATGATGGACAGTGATTGGTAGATGTGAGAACTGAGGGGAGGGAACTTGGATGGTTTCCTTAAAGATAGAGGGGTCTGAGGACTGAGGGGGGGTTGTTGGAGAGTTTTGGCTCTGGTTGGTTGGAGAGTTTTTTGGCTCTGAGAGGTTGTACTGCTCTGAAGGAAGCTGGAGGTGGAGGCCTCTGAGACTGTTTCTCCATTTTGGTCACGTGAGTAATAGGGACTGATCTCCTTTCTTTGCCTCAGCTATCTAAGGGCTTGGGCCTTTTGGCCCAGCCTAAACAGAAGGGGTATTTAAGCCCTATTCCCTTCTCTCCCCTTTCTCTCTCCCTCTCTCTCTATATCTCTAATTCCTTTCTTCCTCCTGTTTGTAATTAAACTCTATAAAAGGTTGACGGCTGACTTGAGTTTTCATTTAGGAATTACATAGCTGAATTCCTTGGGGACCTTAAATTAATATATATCAGTCTTTTAAAGTGATTTCCTTGTCACAAAGGTATTATACAAGCAAAACAAGTCAGCTAAAATTAAAAGAGAAGCAGGTAGAAATGAAATGAATATTTATAGTAAAGATGTTATGATAAACAATTATTTCTACGATATAATGGAAACATTGAAACTGATTCAATTTAATAAGAATAAGAGCTATACCCCAATTGATAAAGGGTCAAAGAATATGAAAAGGTACCTCTCAAAAACAAATCTGAAGTTTTAACAGATGAAGGATAGAACCTAGAGGCCTCTTTTAAAATATGAGAGGAGAGAGAGGGGAGAGAGAAAGAGATTGAGAATAAGGATCAATCCCTGCTTTTAACACATGCTGGCTGGCTGTGTACTAAGCAAATCATTCAAACTCTCAATTCCTAGGCAACTCTAAGACTCTAAGTTAAAAGAGCAGGTACTGATCTCCTACCAATGGATAGGAAGATTTTCCACATCAGGCATTCCCTACCAATGCAATGCACAAGTCCAGTTAAAAAAAATCATTGAAGGAATATTAACATTAAAAGAACAGTTCTTTTTTTCCAGAGAAAACTATGGGGTAATTAAAAACAGAACCAAAGGTTTAGAGTAGTCTGTGGGAAACTAGGCAGAAAATCCCTGTCTTTTTGGTCTGGTTTTTGGGAATTACTTCACTTCATCTATAGAATTTCCCTCTTATTTAATCATCTAACCTTCACCATGTTCTGTGATTGAAATCCTTCTCATATTAGTTATCTTTACAAAGCTTAACCATTCAAAAAGTTTCACTCGGGTTGAATTATCTGATACTGAGTGAGATATGTACTATAATGAAAAGCCATTCTATATATATTACATTCATATAGTTTCACTTTGACTTGAATTCTCTGATGTTAAATTGTTTCTTCTCAGCCTATCTTCCCACATTCATTATATTTATAAGGTTATTCTCCACAATGAATTCTCTAATATTGGGTAAATTGTTTCCTTTCTTAATACATTAACAGATTATATTTTACCAACTACATGCTAACAATTATAGTTTAGAAAGAATTTTAATATTTGGGGAACATCCAGAGGAGCTGGCAAATATGATGTAAAGAACTTGATACACATTTATAGATAAATGGAAGGAACTGGGTTTCTAGAGAAGGTTTAGGGAATATATGACAATCCTCTTTTTTTAAAGGGTTGTCATTTGGAATAACACTAATTCAGAGGGAGAAGGTCCAAATGATTGTTCTAAAATTACAAAAAAAAGTAAATTTTAGTTCAAAAGTTGGAAGAACTTTCTAATAATCAGAACTGTCTGAAAAAAGGACTAACAATCTCATCACAGGCATTTAAACAGCCATTCCAGGCTTCCTGAGGATGTTTTAGAGAGGAGTTATGTTGTTTCTAATCAGTGTCTATAAAAAAGAAAGGAACAGTGCTTAGCACAGTACCTGGGCTTAATAAATGTTTACTGATTGACTGAATGTGTAGACATTAGTAGCAGAAGTGATTAGGATATTCATAATGTATAGCCACAAGGTGCTAAATTAAATACCAACCTCAACATGTATCTGTGTATTACTTGCTTATAATTGGTGTATCATAAATACCTAGGCACCCTTTAATTCTGACTATAAAATATTAGCTCCTGTATCCATAAACCATATGGAGCTCTCTGTCTATAATATTAAACAGTTGATGAGTTGGAGATTGACAATAAAAATGTGACCCTGGACAAGTCCCTTAACCTCAATTGCCCAGCCCTTGGTACTCTTGATAAAAGTTTAAAAACATATATGCAAAGTCAAGCAAAACTAATTCCCACATTAAGCCTGTTCAAAATATGTCTCATTCTGTACCCTGAGTCATATTGCGTCTGACACAAAGTGGATGCATGCTTCATTATAGGTTTGTGGTTGGTCATTGCAGTGATCAGTTTTTACATCTTAAAAGTTGTTTATCCTCTTTCATTTTTTAATCTGATCTATATTTTACAGTATATTTTTCAATGTTAACTTTTCTCTACTTTTATATAATCTCTATGCAACTATGTCCTTATGTTGTAGGTAATACTGATCTTGTATTGGGTTTAAATATTGATAGTCAGTTGATACTGATCAGCTAGTATAAGAGTAAGCTAAAGCTGTCAGGGTAACCTAATTGAAGGCAATGGATGAGAATCCTGGATACAGCTTAATACAATGCTTATTTATATCTATGAGGAGAGGCAGGGACAGGATATCAGGAGGTAGGAATAAATAGGACTATCTTACCCTAATCCTAATATTTCTAAATAACCCACCCCCCAATCTAAAATCCTCATGGATTTTCTTATTCACCGAGGTGAACCTCGCTAAACTTTTCTCAACTATCTAAGATTCAATTTCTAACTAAACTTATTCTAATAGATGAACTTAAATTTATACTAACCTCCTTAAAATAATCTATGAAAATAAACTACTTGAAGCTAACTGCCAAATATGGCTGATGGAATCTCTAGGCTGTCAGACTCTCCTGGCAGAGACAGACACTGACACTGTTCAAGTGAGAGGGAACAGAGCCCCCTCTGGGAACTGTTTCTCTCTTTGGGGGAAAAGCTCTCATTCCAACCAACTCTTCTTCAAGAGTTTCTTGGATGTCAATTCAACTTCTCAAAGTCAACTCTCTCAAATAAATAACAGATCTTCTCAGAGCAAATCCTCCAGGCACCTCTTCTCAAGAGGAAGTACAAGAGACAGGCCCCCAGAATTCCCAACTGTCACTCTCTTCCTCCTAGTTTCTTAAAGAGCCCACTGCCACCTTTATCTGTTTTCTTTATTAAAGGGGAAAATAGTAAAGTGGGCAAGCCCCTTTCTCTGACCCTAAAACTTATTCTTAATAAGACTAAATAAATCCTAAACATAAGTTATCTATTTTTTAAAAAGGGACTGAACTAATAATCTCTTAGGTCTTTTCTAGTTCTAAATCCATGAGTGAGTGATATGTATCCCAGGATCAGTATATGCTGAAAAGCAGGGTAATTGCACTGGGAGAAGCATTCATCCTCTCTATGGCATTCAATATAGTATTGCTAAAAGCAAAACATACTGCATATTAGTGTCTTTCAATCTTTCCCCTAATCTAAACACATCACATGCTTTAGGTAAGAAAACAATATGGCAAAGCATCTTTTGCATATGCAACATTATGTGACATGTTAGAGAAAAGACAAACTTTAAATTAGAAACAGTTCATTGCTTCAAGAAGCTCATCAAATATTAAGGAGAAATACAAAGAACCCATATCATTATAATTCACAATGTAATATAGTAAACATGAAAACATTTCAATAAAAGAGCTACATGAGGTTCACAGATGAACAGGGAAGATTTTCTGGAGGGAGCCTTTAACTTAGGTTGTAAAGAATGAGCATAATTCAACAGGTGAAAATAGAGAGGGAGAACATTCTAAGCACAGGAAATAATGATTTTTGCCTGAAAAAATGAAAAGGGGTGGAGTACCAAAAGTATCTTCTCACATTAGGATTCTGTAACACTCCAAGAGTTTTCAAATCTTCAGAAAATTTAATTATGAGGTATTTTTGACATTGTAACTATGGTGAACTAGTTAAAATCCAGCTTACGATATATACTATAGTATTTTGTAATTATAAAATATTTCAGCTACCAATGATATCCCTTTTGGGTTAAAACTGTTAATTCACATTCTTTAACATTATCAAAAATCTGTACTTTTTTTCATTACTTCTCTTGCTAGACTGAGAAAAACTAGCTCCTCCCTGATTTGATTTTCAATTTTCTGCTTTCTAAAAAATGTCTACAATTCAACAAAAATTTCCCAACTTTTGAGATTTACTTAATAGCTTGGAATTTTATAGTAAATCAAGTATTGCTTTTAAAAATTTTCCTTCATATGAGTTGCTTATAAAAATGAGAGCTTAACATCTACATTGTAATTTCAGGTTTTCAAAGTGCTCTATACAGATCAACTCATTTGACTCCCTTGACATAAAGGTGGCAGTGAACTCTTTAAAATAGGTACTATGGTTATTATTATGTCCATTTTGCCACTAGGCAAACTGAGGCTCAGACAGGCTAAACTACTTCCTTATGATCATATATCTAGTAAATGTTACACATTTGAACTTGGTTTTTTCCAAGTCCAGAACTATTCAATATATTATGCAAATGGATATATGTTAAGAGATATTGAGGGGAAGCATATTTCATTTTAAAAGTAATCAGGAAATAAATTCATTTTAAATATTTAAATATTCCTTTAAAATAATATCTGTCACAAAACTGGTCTGTCAATCTGACTTTTAATTTCATGTAGTGATACAACACAAAATTCAAATTACTTTGTTTTCATCACTATTCCTCCTAATCTGCAAAATTGTAGACATATTCACCATGAGACTGTTCTCCTGTATCACATTTTTATGCATACCAATTAAGTTGAAGCCACATCACCACATAATCTCAATTAAAATTCAGTTTATTTATCAAATTACTCTTGTTATCTTGACTAACATATTGCATTTTCTAGTTTATTTTATTTTGGTTATTGTGCTAATAGAGAACAGATGGACAGAAACAACTTAAAACATTAGCAAACAAAAAAAAAATCAGGGTATCAGCCAGGATATGATGAAAATATCATACTGTGTTAGGACTTGGGTTTATAAAAGTAGTTCTGCTATTCAAAAAATATCCAGTAATTTTTCTATAAATTCAACAACTATTAAAAATAGTTTTAGTTGAATCACTCATTCTTCAGTGGAAATTTAAAATCTGGTCTGTGTAACATCAGTGTATCTGTGAAGGTACTTAATCAGATTATCAGAAATATCATCCTGCTAAATCAATGTCTCATTTGGCACAATATCTCTGTTTTACAAAGGCATTAAGAAAAAAATGGTTAAGAAATGTGATCATCACCATGATAAAAATAACTCATTTAAATAGCTCTTTAAAGTTTACAAAAGCTTTCCAACCCCATAAAGTAGTTCAAGTATTATCACCCTATCTCAAAAATAAGGGTGATAATATTTCAGGTTTCAACAAGTTCACTGCCTAAGCCATTCCACTCATGATCCAATTCTAGATATACTTATTCCAAAACCTGTGATATTTTCATTAAAGCACAATGGCCACTAAACTTACCTTGAAAAAGCTTAAGGGCTTATTCCAAATACCCCTTAAAATAATTTCTTTGCATGTGAAGTTCCTAGAAACAATCTGTAAACAGATGTGAAAAGTTAAATAACTTGCACTTAAAACATGACAGAGTAAATTATTCCAACAGTTTCCAAAATTTAATTTTATGATACTGCTGCCTTCCAGTAAAATGAAAAACTCACAGAATGCCAGCAGAATGTCATAACAATAATCTATTTGTTGTTTGCCTTTGTTTTTTTAAACACCAGATAGGTGGTGCAATATCTCAAGAGCAGGATTTGGGAGTCAAGATCAGAATTCAAATTCAGTCTCAAATACTTGCTAGCAGCATGACCCTGAAAAGTCAATCTCCCTGTGCCAGTTTTTTTGGACCAAAATGATAATAAAAGCACTTGCTTTCCCCAAAGAGTTTTGAGGATCAAATTAAGCAACACCTGAAGTATTTTGCAAGCCTTAAAGTACCATGTAAATGCTAGCAATTATTAATAGCATTTAAAGATAACAGTCTGGTGGAAAAGAAATCTAAATGATGTCAAATTCTCTATGGGCAAAAAGCAAGATCAACATCATAAAAAATATTTCGATTGAGTGGTTCTGGGAAATTATACATTATCCAATATAAACAAAGGCAAGCAGATCAAAAGATTTATCTTTCTCCAGTTCAAATCTGGCCTCAGACACTAGCTGGATGACCCTGAACAAGTCACTGAACCCTGTTTGCCTCAGCTGACTCAACTGTAAAATAAGTTTGAGAAGGAAATGACAAACCTTTCCCAGGTAAACCTCAAAAAGTCAAAAGAGTCCAATTCAACTGAAAATAACTAAACAATATAACCACACAAAAATAAAAACATTTCAAAAACACATTTAAAATTAACATTGTTCAATAAGTTTATATTTATTCAGAATAAACTTATATACTTATTTCATCTGGTAGTGTTTTCTTCCTGAAGCTTTATAGTTACATAAGCACGAGCTACTTAAAAACTGCATTAAATCTATTTTAAATGGCACTTAGTGAGCTGTAATTCTGTTCCAAGAGGGCAAACTCAACATATCAAAATTAAGGTGTATCTGGATACTATTAGTAGTGTATACATTTTTTTTAAAAAGTCAAAACCTTTTAACATCATTGTGAAAATAATGTAAAATGCCAAGCAATCAAGTGTGAATAATGTGAGGTGTCTGCATTTTATTTCCTTTAGTTCACTGTAAAAATTTCTGAATTGACAAAGAATTCTCCAATCTATATTTCACACCTAGACACATCATGATTTTATATAAAGGCAGGTTGATATTTTCTAGGTCCCTCCTTGTCAATACTTTTTCAAATGTAGAAGTAACATCACCCAGATGGGTTTTCCCACAGCAGAATATATTAGATCAATGTCTCAAGGAATAGTCTGGAATGATTCCCAGATCATTTTCCTGAGCCATAACAGACAGCTAAAAGCCTGTTACTCTAACTGTATCTTTTTAGATTATTTTTTCCCCTTCCCTTAACTGTCTGCTCGCTTGCCACTTTTTCTGCCCACTCACATAGCTTTGAAAGATATCCTTACAATTAATTTCTAATGGCTTAGTATTTTACTGACTAGAGCAACTTAAATTTTACCAGGTACTCCCTTTTCCAAATCTTTTATGCAAATATTATAGAAATATGGTTGAGTTGAAATTAAAAGGTTAACCTCCATTGAGAGATGTGACCATCAGGATCAATTTATTAATTTCCTTTTCAAAAATGGAAAAAGGATTAGTGGCAATAGTGTGGAGACTGGAAAGCATTGTGCTAATGAGGTTGAATGCCACTATTACAAAACAATTAGGAGCTAGGTAATTCTGATCTTCATGAACTCTCCAAAATGCCTTCTGTTTCTCCCTCACCTTGTGAAGGGATGAATGACTTAATAAAAAGCATTTAATGAACATTTACTATATGAAAAGCATTCTCCATGGATGAAAATTCAAGTGGATAAAGACTACTCATTGTCCAGACCATGAGAGGCAGCTGGAGAAACAAACTCTAGACATTGCCCATTAGTACATCTTGGGATAGACACTGCAAATAGACCATGATCCAGGCCCAGAACTGAACTGGAAGAGTAATCTAGTGAGATTGCATATGGAAATTGTGCAGCACGTTTAATAACCCTAAGCATCCTTCTGAAAAAGGCCTATCTTTTTCACATCAATATTGTCCTAGTGTGGTGCATTATAGCTACATGTCACAAAATATCAGTTTCCAAATAAATAAATTTGTGGCTTGACTAAAGGGAGATGCACGGTGGGCAAAGCAAGCTATTGCACATTACCAAAGAAGAACTGTGCAAACAGGGAAAAAAAAAACAGTAGAGAATATGTAACCAGTAAAGAAAGTAGGTCTGGACATATGGTGAAGGTAAGGAATAACTAATTGATGGAAAGCCTGAAGACCTTTCAGATCTGAGCACTGCAGAAGGATTTAAAGAAAGATTTCTTAGCACCCCCAGTATACTGGGCAAACCCATGAAGAATTTTCAGGATTACATGGGCAAGAGAGTTGTACATATTGAGAGGGTATAATGAATGGATGAGTTTATGCATTATTGAAAGTAGTAACCACCACAAAGAGGGGATCATAGATCCACTGAAATACTATCATATGCTGTTATTTGCACCATTTTTTTGCCTATTTTCTCCTCCCAAGCTATACTTCTTTTTCCTTCCTATCTTCTCCCTTCCAGTAAAATATATAAGATTTTCTTTTTTCTCCACAAAATTCTCCCATACTAACTGGCAAATTAAACCCTACCTTCACTAATAGATGACACTTAACCACTCCCTATACCTCTTTCAACAAGACTTCAAAGACCATACTGTTAAAGAATTTCTACAAACTAACCAAAGAAGAAATTAATGGAGTAAGAATTAATAATTTTTAATATGCTTTAGTTTTCCCTTTCAAATGAACCTGGTTCTCTCTCTCTCTCTTTTTTTTTTTTTTGGAGTAAAGTGTATGTAAAAAGGGGAAAATTCTGCACATAAATGTGTTAATAACTACCACTCAAAAACCTAAACAAACTCTCATCTAATCTTCACAGTGACTATCTAAAACCAGATAGAGAACAGAACAGATTTAGGCCTAAGTTTTCTGGCCACAGTACAAACAGAAACAAGCATAAGGAGGTAGAATCCACAACACTGGACTCATCAACACCATACTAACCAATCGAAGAGTCATCCAAACACCACCAAACTGTAAACAATTCTGGATACAAAATCCATAAGACTACATCACTAGGCCACTTCAATACAATCTCACTTATTTGGAATTCAAACCATTAGAAAGTTTAATATTTTTCTTTCAAAAGTTTGCACTTTTTAAATAAAATGGGACAGATAAGAGACATCAGGATTTATTTTTTAAAATACAAATCAATTTTCAGAAAAGTACAAATGTAGCCCAATCTTGATATTTATATAATTGTAGCATTCTACACTAAATATATTTTAAATCGTTAAACAAAAGTTAAATTTTATTACTGTACTTTATTGTATTTTTAATTTTGGAAAGACATGTACCAAGGAGGTAGGAGAGATCAGATTCTGGTTCTGAAGAGCATGTAACCATAGGCATGTCAACTTCTTGGAGTCTCAGTCTCCCTTTTACAGCAGAGACAGTACCTGAGGTACTACCTACCTCATTGAGTAGTTAAGCTAAGGTCCTGTGAAGAACACACAAGTAAATGCCTTATAAATGTCCATTATTTGAAAACTGGTGACAGCAGCATGGGTAGGGAGCTGGCCTGGAAGCCAAGAAGACCCAAGTTCAAATTTCACCTCGGACCCATGCCAGATTGTGTAACCTTGAGAGGTTAAATCAGTTAGCCTCTCAGTACTCTAAGAACTCTTTAAGCTTAGAAGCTACAGAGAAGATGTCTACTTATAATGCATGCAGTTACAGAATATTTTGTTTAAAAAAATGCTTTATTCACAAAAACCCACTGTATTTTAAAATTAATACACTGGCATTTAGAGAGGTTAATCAGCTTGCCAATGATCCTACACCTGGAAAAGGAAGTACTTTTTACACTCAATAGAACCTCACCATATTCTCACCAAATACTCTAGATAAATTGGATTTTACAGAAACTCTCGTCTAATCTATTTCACCTTGATTACTGTTTTTTCAGAATAAGCATAAAAACATACAAACTATAAACTCAAGCATTCAACCTGAAATTCACTGGAGAAAGGTATCATGGGATCTATAAGTTTGATTCTAAGATATTTAGAATGAAACTGGTATTACTTAATGTTGGTACAGACCTGACCTATACTTCACTCATAAAAAGTCTGTGTCTTAGACAATTTAAAAGGAAAAACTCTGTTATTCAAGGCCTACTTGGTTTTTGACAAACCAAAAAAAGGTAATAGAACCTCTTTTTTTCTCCTCCACTACCAGAGTGGTATGAATAGTCAACATTTAATAGTGTATGAGGTAATTATACCTTCCCAAAATATATTTTCTAAAACTTTTGATATGCTCATCACCTGACAATAATTATACTACCTAGTAATATCTAGCTTTGAATGCAATTTATGAGAATCCAGCCACAATCCAGTTTGTCCTTTAAAATAAAGGGAGAGGCAAAATATGAACAAGTTATGTGTATATATATAGAGGCGTTGATTTCACAGTAAATAATATACTAGAGAAGGCATAAGATTAGATCATCTCCTTTCCTTTCTCAATAACTTACTGCTTTCCCTAATCACTCCCCTTGGCAAGGAATATATGAAGATGATTTAGGGAAAGAGTGCTTGCCTAGGGAGTAAGGCTCCTAGGTTCAAAACCCAGGCCTGCTTGCTATTTACTATCAGTGTAACTTTGATCTTCAAAAGGCTGATTTATATAAGTCCCTTCCGGCTATAATAATTTTTTGATTCTGTGGAGAGCAAGGAAGATAAAACTCACAATTTTGTTCCCATGAAAGTAAAAACTCATAATTTTAACCAGCTTAATATTAACAGGAGCCTACGATAATGTCTTCCTTTTACTCTATTCCCTTTTAGGCTTCTGTGATTTTTCTAATTTTAAAAAAATGCACTTCAAATAGGTAGTGTACTTTTAGAAATGCAGACACTGAAAAGCAGCATCCAAAAGAACAAGATCTCTTGTTCAGTATATAAATTGGAACACCAAAATTCAATTCAACAGACATTTATTAGGCACCTACTACGTGTTAAGCATTGGAGCAATCTTCACTGTAAAGATATGGACTGGACCTATGAATTTATTTTAATTGATTACTTACTCCCAGAGGAGAACTTCTCTGTCAAAGCAGGCCAGGACATTCTTGCCAATTTATAGTCAGTTACCTGTCCTAGAGTACTCCCAGATGAGAACTGCTACCAATGCAAACTGGAAAACCCTCTCTCCATCTTACAGTTAACCTAAAAACATGAAATGACTTGCCTAGGAACACACAGTCAATTGTGCCTTAAACAGCTGGAACCCAGATCTTCAGTTCCCACAGCCAACTCTTTGCTTGCTGCCTTTCAATCTTGTCTCAAAACAGGATAACTATGGTTTCTTACCTACGACATTTAAGGTTTGAAAAGAGGTGTTATTTCTTGAAAAACAGGCTGTGTGTGCATCTTTACCCGTATTCTGAGGAATTTCGGAGCTGGTAAAATCCGACCAGGAAGGTTTCTGGCCACTCTTCTCCATCTCCACTACCCGCAGAGGAAGGAGCAGAGAAAAGGCAACAGGTGAGGGGC
The DNA here is from genome assembly GCF_027887165.1 of Monodelphis domestica. Lineage (NCBI taxonomy): Eukaryota > Metazoa > Chordata > Mammalia > Didelphimorphia > Didelphidae > Monodelphis > Monodelphis domestica. Next base: position 298,951,851 of record NC_077230.1, read on the forward strand.
TGGGGTAGGGGAAAGGAGGAACCACCTCCCTTCACTCTATCCCAAGTGAATCAAGGGTCCTCCAACAGCCCAATGAAAAGTAAGGCTTCCTTCCCCCGCCTAAATATGTAGCAAGACCCCGAGTTCAGAACCAAGAGCGCGGTCCTCGGTCCCGGCCCAGGCTGGTACGAACAAGCGGTCGGTCGGTCCGTCAGTCGCTTCTTCCCAAGACTTGTCCCGAAGCGCCCGCTGGGCACCGCAGGAAGCTAAGGCTTACCTCCCGAAGCTAGATGTGCCAGCCCCACACCCACCCTCTGCCCTGGTCCAGAGAAGGGCAGGGCAGCTCAGGGGAGCGAGGGATCGTCCTCTGGTTCTTTCTTCTCCACAGTCGGACCAGGAGTAGCCAAGGAGGAAGACGAAGGCGGGGTGCTGGGAGAGAGGGGAGCAGCGGAGGCGACGCCGCCGCTCCTCCTCCTCCTCCTCCCCCCCAGGGCGCTGGCACCTGAGCCCGGCACGCAGGCAGACAGACGGCCGCTGCTGAGGCGACGACGAGAACGCGAGCGGGAGCGAAACGTGAGACGCAGCCCAAAGTTACTCACCCGGGAATCGAGGACTGCCCCACTGCTGCGCGGAGCTCAGAGTGCCTGGGTCCGCCCGCCCGCCCCCGCTGGCAGAGGGGGAAGAGATGTGATCTGGCTTCGCTTCACCAAGAGCCGCCGCTACTGCCGCTGCCGCCACCGCGGGATTCCTGGCAAGAGGCAAACTCCGGCCAAGACTTCACTTGCGCCTCAACCGCCCCTGCTTGCTCGCATCCCGGGGGCGAGAGCCCGCGACCGAACTGCCCAACCCGACACTCATTCTAGCCAATCCAACGGGGCTCAGGTTTGCGAAGTGGGCGGAGCGGAGAGAGGCTCTCCCTATCGAAGTGCTGAGAAGGCGGGGCGGAAACCTAACAGAGCCTCCCATGTTAGAGTGAGTCGGCCCCGCCCCGTTGCTCCCTCAAGTCGCCCCCACCCTCACCCCCCAACCCCCACCCTCCGGCTCCTTGGCCCGGGCTGTCTCCGTCACTTGCCTGATTTCGCTGCAGAAGATTCTGGCTAGGAGGGTTCCCCAGCGCTCTTGCCCTGCGATTTGCACCCCACCCCCTTACGGCGGGGACCTGGGGAGTAGAACAGCTGGGGGAAGAGGCAAAGTCACATGTATGAGGGGGAGGAGAACAGGTGGAGAAAGACACGGGGAAATGTGGAAATGGTGGGAGAAGACAGCTGGAGCAGGGAAAGGAGCAAAGGGGGCGGAGGTGGAAACGAGGATAAAGAAAGAAGGAAAGAAGCACGTGGAAAAGAACACCTGAAAGGGGGATGGTGGAGGCTTGAACCAAGAAAAGAAGACAGTACGAGAAAGAGGAGAGATCCGGGGATGTAGGGCTCCTGGGATCCAGAGAAGGGTTTCCAGAACAGAAGAAAAAAGGAGAGGAAAAGGAAACACTTGGAGCAAAGATTAAAGGAGTCGGCAGGCTGAGGGAGAGACTACCGACAGTTTCAGGGACAGGAGAAAAGATGGAAACGGGACAAGTTATCTCCCAAGTTTAAAACAGACACATCCTTTTGCCCAAGCTGAGCTCTGAAGCGGGAATTGGATCTCCCAGGGAGGCTCAGATTAAAACTCCCTTTATTCTCTAATGCAAACGATTAAGCGAGCGAAGATTCCCACACCCTCGTGCCCGTGTAGATTCCATAGAGGAGCTTCGGCAGAGCCCCCCGCGAGAGCTGCGGGTGCAGGCTACGGGTCCGGGGCCGTGCAGCGTCTGTTGGGGTCGAACGGGTAGAGGCCTGGGGGAGGGGCCCTCACCTATTACGGAGAAAGGTGCTTTGTGGGGACCCGGGGGTCACCCGGTGTCGAGCCTGAGCGTAACCCCGAAAGTGCGTGGCTGTGAAGGTCTTACCAGTCTTGGGGGAGGGTGGGTAATGACCCAGCCATTTGAGGAGGGTAAAAGATCCCACCAGGTGAGGGAAGACCACTCTTAAGTGAAGGGGCGAGGCCCTGTCAGTTAAGTGGAGAGATCCAGCCAAGTGAAGGGAGAAGACCTCCAAGTGAGGGGGAAGAGACGCTGTCAGGTGAAGGAAGCAAACTCCAAGTGAAGGGGATAGGCCCCACCAGGTGAAGGGAGAAGACTCCAAGTAAAGGGGTCGAGAACCCGCCAAGTGGGAAAGGAGCCAGTCAGGAAAAAGGAGAGAAGACCCTGCCCGGCGCAAAGAAGACCACTCCGCGTTGGGGGGAGGGGGAGAACGGGATCTGGCCAAACGTAAAGGGAAAGGCCCAGCCAGGTGAGAGGCGGCCGCCGACTGGGGCAGGGGCAGGGCCGCCGGGAGGCCCCGCCCCCCGGCCGGGTCCTTGCCTCGCCGCGCCGCCGCGGCTCCTCCTCCGGCTCCTCCCTCATTCCTGCTTTGCGCGCCGGGACCGAGATATGGGGCACATCCCTGGGGCCGCCCCCGCCACCTGAGGAACCCGGAAGCTGCCCTCGGCCACGCAATGGAAGAGGACGAGGAACTGGAGAGGTAACGGTCTGGGGGGCGGTGGGGCCGGAGCCGGAGGAGAGAATGGGCACCCGGGGGCCTGTGGCCCCGGCGTTCGCCTTGGCCGGGTCAGGCAGGGCCCGGCCGGCTTGCAGGAGGGGTCCAGGCCCTGGAGAGGGGACGAGCTACTTGAGCTGAGGGGATGCGGAAGGGGCAGATCTACCTGGACTGGGAAGGAGAGGGAGGGAGAAGAGCAAGCTACCTGGGATGGGGAGGGAAGGGACGAGCAGCTTGGGGTGGGAGGGCAAGGGGAGAAGAAACGAGAGCAGTTAGAGAAAATAAGAATCGGTGACATCCCCCCCAAAAAAATAGAAAGGGAAACTGCTGACTGTCGAAGAGGTGACAAAAGGTGGGAAAAGTGGTAGGGCTCACTCTTCGGATATATTATTAAGAAACCTGGTCAGACTGAGACTGAGAAACAGTAGGAATCCATAAACCCTGATTTATATTTATTGCATTTGCATTGGAAAGTCGGGTTTTCAATTAAATGGTTATAATGTACATATTACTATGCTAGTTTCTAAAGATAGAAATATTTTGAAGGTATGATCCCTACCACACTTAGTTTTTATACTATGGAAAACAGCCTTGGAAGTTTTGTTATACCTAGGCCTTAGGAAAAATAATTTTGACAGCTGTAAGGATGAATTGAAGAAAAGGGGTAAGGTTAATGCAAGAGTTCTTAGCTTGGCACACTGAGAGCTTGTGTATATGGGGTGAGTGGGTTGCATATTGATAACTATGACAATATAATTTTCATTTGTAATCATGAATATTTTAATCACTTAAAAAAATTATAAGAAGTTCATAGGCTTCATCAGACTGCCAAGAGGGGATTCATAGCAAAAAAAGGTTAAGTATCTTTGAATTAGGAACAGGTAGATGAATTTGGTTATTAGAATAGTGTTGTATGAAGGAGTTAACAGACAAGAACTAGGATTGTGGCCCTTTAGATAGAGAGAATGGGAACAGTTGATAAAGGTTTTAGACCATTTCCTTACTTTCATTCTTTAACTACACTCCCAATCAACAAGCATTTATTTAAGTGGGCTGAGCACCAAGAATAGAAGAAAGGCTAAAGACAATTCCTCTTCAAGAAGTGGTCTAATAGGGTAGAAAAAAATACAAGCAATACAAATAAGATATATACAGGATAAATTTGGTATTATATCAGAGGAGAGATAACTCTGATTAAGGAGGACAGGAAAAGGCTTCTTGCCAAAAGTGAGACTTGAAGGAAACCCGTAGTTGGAGTTAAAGAGGAAAGATCCAGCCATAAGGGCTAGCCGTGAAAATGCTTGGAGTTGGGAGATGGCAAAGTCTAGCTCAAGGAACAGTAAGGAGGCCAGTGTCATTGGATCACAAAGTACATAGAGAATGTAAGAAAAGTTGGAAGTGGGCAGGTTATGAACGACTCTGAAAACTAAGCAGATGGTTTAATATTTGATCCTAGAGGCAATAAGGAGCCACTGTAATTTACTGAATAGAGGAGTGGTATGATCAGACCTGTATTTTAGGAAGATCACTTTGACAGATGAGTGAAGAGGATGGACTGAAAGTGGGGAGCTACTTGAGTCAGAGTGACCAACCAGCAGGTTATTGCAGTAATCCAGGGAATGAGGTGAAGAGGATCTACTTTGTGTGGTGATAGTGTCAGAGGAGAGAAGTGGATAAAATGCAACAAATATTACAAAAGTAGAAATGACAGGACTTGACATAGGAATCAAGAATGACACCCCAGTTGTAAGCCTGGATGCCTGAAGGAAAGTGGTACCATTCAAAGTTTGGAAGAAGGGAGGATTGGTAGCAGGGTGTAGATAATGATTTCAGTTTCGGATTTAATAAGTTTAAGTTGTTTACAGAATGTCCAGTCTGTTAGCCGTCAAGTTAACTTTGTTGTCAAATCATTTTCAGTCATGTCTGACTCTTCATGACCCATTTTGGGTTTTTCTTGGAATGATTTGCCATTTCCTTTTCCAGCTCATTTTACAGATGAAAAAACTGAGGCAAATGGGATTAAGTGACTTGCCCAGTGTCACACAGCTAGACTGTTACTGGACAGTTAGAAGAGGGTGGGAATAAGTATTTATCTAACACCTGCTATACTGTACTAAGTGCTTTTTGTGTGTTTTATTTAATCTTAAATTATTCTTATGGATTAAATCTCATAATTCAATCTTGTAGACATTCCATAGATTGTAATAGATCTGAGGGTCATCTGAATATGTATAATAATAAAAGTCTGCAGGTTTAGGGGAAAGAGAGAAGCTACATGATCAAAAAGTCTTGGAAAATTTTTGGATGTAGATTGTGAACTTCAGGACCTAGACCTTCCTAATTTCGAGACCAGCACTTCTCTCCATTGTATCATACTGCCTCTTACTTCACACAAGAAATTAAGTTAAGGACAGGCTTCAGTACTTGGCCTTAATAGGAAATATTCTGCAGCAGTGTTGTCAAATTCAAATAGAAACAGGGGCCACTAAACCATACATAAAAATCATTGCAGTTGCACACTCACTTAGAAAACCACATTAACATTATGTTTTGTGGTATTTTTATTTATTTTGTTGAACATTTTTCAGTTACATTTTAATCTGGTTCAGCAGACTGCCTTCGTTATACTCAACCCACTATTTAGAGTGAAATAAATAATCAAATTAGAAATCACAGGGTAAAATCCTAGTACAAGTAGGAAAATTATAGTTAGACAGCTTAGTAAGAGTTTATGTTAAGAAGTACTGATCTCTTGTAAATTCAGTTATTGTTCTTAATGGTTTCCTGTGTTCTCCGTTCTTACTGTTTATCTAGTCCAAGTCAGAAGTCTAATCTTTGTTCTACCTTGGAATATTGAAGAAATCAGTTCTGTACTCTTTGGAATTTCAAGGTAGTCATTCCTTAGATATTAAAACCTTATATTATTCTCCCCCCCATTAATACTTAGTTGTCTCTTTCTCTGATTCCTTACCTTATTTGTAGTTATTTTCTTACATATCTCTGACCATAGTTACCTGATTCTTCTGTATCTTTATTGTTCTATTTCTATAACAAAGCAAGACTTTGGACTGGTAATATGCTTGCTTGCCTTATATAATTTGCCAAAGCAAAAATGGGTCAATCCGATTCCATACAATTGAAAACATGATCTATTAATACAGTCCTGGTGAATAAGACTATGGCATATTAGATGCATCTCAAGTCTTTATCATTGTGCTACCTTGGATGATAAAGGTAAGGAATCACATGAGATTATGCTAGAAAGTAAGCCTAGAAATTAGTTTTCTCCCAGAGTTCCCAGCAACCTAATATCTCACTAATTCATATATTAGGTAAAACAGGTTGTGGTAAAGTAGATAGAGCATTGGGCCTAGAGTCAGAAAGATTTTAGTTCAAATCCATCCTCAGTTTTGTGATTCTGAATAAGTTACTTAAACTCTCTTTGCCTCAGTTTCCTCAACCGTAAAACAAGGATACTAATAGCACCTACTTCACAGAGTCATGAGGATCAAATGAAATAATAATTGTAAGAAGCCTTTACCACAGTGCCCAACACATAGGTTATGATGATGCTGTTGTTTATCCATTCCCCCAACAGCATTTATAGATAGCACTGTGTATCAGGATTCCATAGAACAGGAGACTTTGTTAAAAGACAGTAGGCAGCTTTTGTAGATCTAATTATCAGGCACCAAGTTCCTTCTGTTTGATGGGTAGCGTGTTGGGGTTTGAGGATACAAAGACAAAATGAGATAGTCTATGCCTTCAAGGATCTTAGTTTCCTGGAGGAAGACAAATATGCTTATCTTTGTAGAACAAAAGATATTTAATCAGTTGTTCCAACAATTATGTAAGTGACAGGAATCCAACACCTTGATTTTATATATGAGAATGTGAGAGGAAAAAATACTATTGCTATGTGGAAATAAAGGCAGTTGATAAAAGTTATTGCATGAAGAATGGAAACTGGACTTGGAATTAGGTGATTTGGGTTTGATCTCACCCTCTGTTGCCTCTTGTGTGACTTTAGGTGAGTCACCTATCCTCTCTGGGCTTTACTTTCCTCTGTGAAATGAGGAGGTTGAACTAGATAAATTTTGAAATTCCTTTCAAGTCTAGGTGTGTGACTAAATAATAAATTAGATTTGGGTAGTGAAAAGGAGGAAATGATTAAACTATGGGAAAAAAGTCATCAGTAAGTTTAATAAATATGTTTGGAGAAATTAATTTAGTTCCAAACTATACTATATACTACAAGATAAATCAATGAATTCAATTTAAAATTATACTCATTTCAATTTAGATTATATTCATTTAACACTTACTATATGTTAATCACTGTATACCAAGATAAAAAGATGCCCCTTCCCTCAAGCAAGATGGTTTTACTAAGTAAGGTGTAGCTGTTGTGAGCACTAAAGCTTCTTGAAACCAGAGATGCTAGTTCTCCTTGAACACCCATATATTTCCATTATGTGACCTTGGGTTAAATGTGTACAAAGATAAAAAACAAAATCCCTGTCCTCAAAGAATTTGTAATAAAATAGTGGGGATACAGCAAATATAACTAGCAAGAATATGATACAGCAAAGGAGAGACCTGAATCTTGGGAGATACCTATACTTAACTGGTTTTGAAGAATATAAACCTAAGAAGAAAACAGAAAGCAGTCAGATAAGGAAGAATAATGAGGAGAGGGAAGACAATATCTCTATCAAAAGGGGAGTATTATCAGGTGAAGGAGAATGTGGACTAAAATACACTAATAACTGACATTCCCAAAATACTTTGTAACGTGCTTTATTTCCACTTTCTCTTTATGTATAATTGCAGGTATTATTATCTCTCTTTTACAAATTGGGAAATAGAGGAGGCTCAGAAACTTTAAGTGATTTGTCAGTAGATGAATAGTGTCAGAGGTGGGATTTTAATCTCATATCTTCTTGATTCCAAACCCAGCATTCTATCTTTTACTAGTTAATTGTACTAATTAATTCTTTTCTACAGAAGCCATGGATAACATGATTTGGACAAAACTAATATATTTCAAGTTGTCCAAAATGTTTGCTAAATGAAAAACGGTAAAACTAAAATGAAAAGAAACATGGGGAAGGGGAAGAATGGGAATTAATAAATGTCTGATGCTGCTGCAGAATTTACAGGGGATAGATTAAAAGTTTAGGAGTAATACTCATTTCCAGTGAACAAATGATATATAAATAAAGACACAAGAGAAATGCAAGTAGTAAATAAAAAATTGAACATATGTTTGTTTCATTTAAAATTTTAAATCCAAATTAAAATAACTGAGCTCTCAAATAATTTTCATCCATTTGCCTATAATAAAGTTATTAAAGTTCATGTGAGTCAAGGAAAAGGTCATCTGGGCAAGTTGATTCAGGCATACAATGCTGCTCATGATGCAGATCGGTTCATAATTTTGGAAGCAATCTGACTGTGGGGAAACAAGCCAAAACAAGTTGGTTATGCTCTTAAACTCAGTGATTCCACTATTAGGAAGATCTCACCGAAAGGGAAAAAAATTAAAAGTAGATAAAACTGTAGAAGTTTATATACATATAGATAGATAGATGTATAGACCTACATATACATATACATATCCCCAAACTGTACAGGGTGGCAAGGGAATGGATAACCAGATGGGGATGTCATTAGAATAGATACTGTTAGCCAGTTCATCCTAAATAGGAAAAATGTTCAGAGAAATGGAAGGAATGATAGTGTCAACAAAAAAAAAAGAAAAAACAACTATAAGCTAACCATAATTATATAAATATGTGAATGTATAATAAAAAATGGAGAGCATTAAGGTATCATTTATCATTGATCGATCTATATTAACTTCACAATAGAGAAAGATAATTAAAACACAAAATAACATTACCAAAGAAGAGACTATTTAAGCTGGTTAATTTAGGAATTGGGGGCTAGAAGGGAGCTAAAAGCTCATCTTGAGCTTTTTGCTAAGCTAACATTTTAAAGGTTTAAGAAAAATTAAAAGTAAGATCCCATGAACTAAAAATTCAACAGAAGCAGTCAGTCCGGGAAAGATAGAAAACTCAAAGAAATTTTGGAGAAACAGAAACATTTCTTGTAAAAGGGAAAAGAACCTAAAGAGACCAGTATGGACACATACCAACTCATCAACCATGGTTTGCAAAATGGAAGCAAAGGGAAGGGGTAGGGGGGTGACTAAAACAGCCGTTCTCAACCTCTCAATTTATAGCAATGAGAATACATAATGAATATCAGGTATTTATATTCTGAATCATAACTGTAGCAAAATTACAATTTTGAAGTAGCCACCAAAATAATTTTTTGGTTTAGGGTCACTGCAACATGAAGAACTGTATTGCAGGGTCACAGCATTAGAAAGGTTGAGAACCACTGCTGTAAAAGCTTAGTTTTAGCTTATACATCTTGTCTGGACCTAAATCACAGAAGAGGCTAAGGCTGGGCTGGGAAAGAAAGCCAAAGACAACAAAACTGCCTTTATGACCCTGTTTGGGGTTTTCTTGGCAAATATAATGAAAGTGGTTTGTCATTTCCTTCCCTGGTTCATTTTACAGATGAGGAAACTAAGGAAAACTGGATTAAGTGATTTGCCTAAGGTCACATAGCTAGTAAAGAGTTTGAGTACAAATTTTAACTCCTGTTTTCCTGACTCCAGGCCAAGTATTCTATCCACTGCTCTATTTAGCTGCCAGATGGAATGATAGTTATAAACAGGAGAAAATAGAAATGTTAAAAAAAAATGGTATATATATTTGCTGGTCCACTGTCAGCAGTGTTAGAAAAATGGAGAAGTAGAAAGATATCTTTACTTCATGGGAGGAGTACAAATAACCAGGAGTTACACTTGGGGTGAAGCATGGCCTGGTATCTGCATCTTTAAGAGACTGATCAATTAGAATAGCATGGCCTAATGACATTTGGTTCAAAACTGAGTAGATTCATTCACCCAAAGTGTGGACCCGGAGTTGATGGTAGGAGACTTTAGAATTAGTAGAACTACTGGACCCAAAAAGTAGTTATTCATGCTTCACTTTCTGTCAGGAAGAAGGAATCCCTTGCAGTGACTCTAGAACTCTGTACTATTTATCATTGCACAGATGGCATACTTATCAAATTTGTAGGTCACAGACCTGGAAGAGCCAATTCACTGAAGGACAAAATTAGTTATCCCTATTATGTTTTATCTTATTACAGGGTTCTAGATGATCCAGATCTTTTTAAAGTCTCCCATATTCACAAAATTAATTCATAAGTGATACAATTGGGAAGCATGACAATTTTCTGAAAAAATAGGGATTTTTATGAACTACTACCCACTAAACACCATAACTCAAAAGAGCAACAGCCAAAATAGCTAATGCTGTTTGTTGACTACATTGAGTAGTATGATGACTAGGGAAGTCATAGTCCTGTCATACTTTGACTTCCTCATAGAATGATAAATTTAGAGTTGGAAGAGCCCTTGTAGTTACGAGAAAACAGGTTAAATGACTTCTGAAAATGTGGCAGAGGCAAGATTTTTAACCTAAGACCATGAACTACAAATCTAGCAATCTTTCTAGTACCTGCTTATCTTCCTAACATAACAAAAGTTTTACACCATGGTCAAAATAATTTTTTAATGTGCATAACTGATTATATTATTCCCCAATTCCCCAACCATCATTAGCTCCTCAGTGTTCTCCTCTCTAAAATGATGATAGCACTAATGTCATAAGGTTGCTGTGAAGATCAAGTGGGATAGTATTTGTAAAGCAGGGCCTGGCATGTAACAGACACTAAATGAAAACTTACTCCCTTCCTTCCTCCTTCCCAATTACCAGCAGGATAATATACATAAAGATCTGGAATATGTCTCCAACTTACCTTTCTAACTTTATCTCTTAAGGCATTTTTTCTAAAAGGTCCTATTAAAATGAAAGTGCTGTCTAGAAAGGGTAGTACCCTTAGCATAATAGCCTCTTCCCAGCAAAATGTTATTTTCCTATGCTTCATTCTGGTATGAAGGTAATCCTTGGCTCTCAGAAATTATACCAGCACAGGGCAAGCTCTCATAGGTTCTGTCAAGTTGGAAGGTCTTTAAATATGGCTTTATATCAATATTGTCATATCAAGACCACTTTGTCAGGATTTAAAGAGGTTTCTTACTAGACTGGCTATAAGCTGAGAATTTTTTCAGCAATAACAACCCTTGAAGATTTTCTATCTATAAAGGCATGAAAGGGAAGGGAACAGGTTTCTGATCTGCATTATTGAAGGGAATATCCATACCATTGAAGTCAGAAATCAATAAGCTTTTATTAAGCACCTGCTTATAGGAATTTTTAACCTTTTTTGAATCATGGACCCCTTTGGTATTATAATGAATCCTGTTCACTCACTCCTCAGAAAAAAATCTTTTAAATAATTGAAGGACAGGTTAAATTTCAGTTAGTGGTTAGTGAAAATAAAGTTATAATTTTTTCTCATCTAAGTTCACCCCCTCCCCAGAAATCTATTTGCAGACCCACATTTAAAACTCCCTTTCTAAATATATGACAAAAATGAAACTTTTTATGTCTCAAGGATCTTATGTTTTTTCCATGGACATCTCTGATGTTTGAAGTAGCATAGCCAAATTTAGGTTACTTAGAAAATAATGGAGCGCTCTGGGATGTTAAACATGATCATGTGTATGAGGAAGTTGGATTGGGACAGGTTAGAAGCATGAGTATTACTGGAGTGTTCAGGCTTTCTTTTAGAGTGCTAAAGTGGCCAAAGCCCTGGAGAGAGCTATGAGGTATCATAAAAGCATTAGGCACTAGTGAGTGGGGGGGAGGGGGATGGCAGGTAGGAAAGTCCCACAGGGGAAGGTGAAAGAAAGCCATTTGTTTTGCTTTGTTTTGTTTTTTATTGCTTCACAATTTTGTGTTGGTTCTGTGGACTTCATAACCACGTTTAATCTAGTTTGAAAATCACACAGATGGGTCCGTTTTACAAGGAATATCAATAGGACAAGTGAAGACAAGCAGTATATAAGTGAACTATTCTGATAAATGGGAGGTGAAGTGAAATAATGACAGTTGGGGTGGTGGCTCCTAGGAACAGGTAAATAATAACTTACCAAGGATTAATTATTGAAAACTTTGCTACATTTACTACTTGTGTAGGAAGAGCTGAAGAAAAGTGGCCACTAATAGAGTATGAGTGTTGTTCAGCAGACAAAAAGGAATAGAATCTGGTGCTTAAATAGAAAATTTTAAAGTAGAAATTGGGGGTGGTACCCTGACTGTGGGCCCCAGGAGGGAGGGACAGGGTGGAGGTGGGGAGGAGAGAGAGAATGAATGAATGAATGAATGAATGAATGAATGAATGAATGAATGAATGAATGAGACTCTGCACCTATGGAGGTCTATAGGAACCTGGAATACCTCTGGTTACAGATGCCTTGCTCATGGGACCAGGAGGTTGATAGCCTTGAGTGATCTGCCTGCTCTTCTACTAAAATGAAGCTGCTCAACTGGATCTCCCTTAAAATGATGATGCAGTATCTATCTCAAGTACCTTCTCACTGACAGCATCACATAGCTGCCTACACTCCTGATTGTGGTCAAAGCCAATTAAAAGTGTAGTTCTTATCTGATTTTAATGTATTAATTTAAAAAATAAAAAATATAAACGTAGGATTTTGGACATTATATGGCACTTAGGGATCCTCAGATATGGCTTAATGGCCCCATTTTTATTTTAGTTTTACACTGAATGACATCTCAACACACTTCATGGTCCAGGTGATGAGGTAAAAATCAGTAATGTACTAATTTCCATTGGGAAGATTTTCAATAAGGTTTTATAGGATTCTTTGTGAATTTGATCCTTCACCTCTTGGGAGATGTGGTCTTCTGGTAACACTGCAACTTTCGACTCATTTAATCAATCAATGCTTACCCAGTAAATGACTGTTTCAGCCAAACACTGGTAATCTAAAACCACACAAAGTCTATGATAAGGAGTACAGTTGATCACACCTACTCTTTGTATTTGATTGGTGACTTCATGGCTGTGAACACACAAAGATTACTGACAGGCCTCTGTTCCCCTGTGTGCAAGCCCTGAATTCATTTTTGGAGATTACCTGAACATAGTTAACTTTTCTAAGCAAGGCTGCTCTTCCAGATCTCAGCAGCATCAATCTCTTTCCATAGATTAATTGAGAATAACTTGAATGTAATAATAATTTGGCCCTCGCCTGACCTTAGTGTGTAACCTCCTGACCTCAGTCTGTGAGATATGATCACAGGGGCTCCTTGTGAGATAAATAATTGTATAATCCAGTGTGGCATTTGAATGTTTACTATCCTAAAAGTTAATAATTGTTCTGCAATTGCCTAGACAAGTGGTAGCAGGGAAGGAGAATGGAGTTTTGAAATAATCTGAAAGATTCTTAATTTTATACTGATTTTAAACAAAGAAAAGCCAAGATTGCTTTGTAAGTGGGATAATGGAAGAGGGAGTATTTTCTAGAGGACACAATAGCGGCTTCACAAATGAGCTCCAAGTGTTATAAGTGGGGTACAGAGCCTAACACCATCACACTCTTATCCAGGGGATCAGCAGATTTACCCTTTTATCCAAAACCTAGTCAGGGAGCAGATGAGTAAACACCTGCTCTGCTTGGTTTTGCAAGTTTGTTTTTTTTTTTTAATTTCCATTTTAGAAACAAGGAAATTGAGGCTCAGCAAAATTCTTTCCCAAGACAGTACTGATTTTAGACTAGAAACTGGATGTTCAGAATCATAGGTGTAAGACTTTTTTCATTTATATTAGATAGTCTGTATAATAATATTTTTCCTAATGTGAACTTAAATTTTGGGGGGAAGAAAATTATACATAACTTGATATTTTTCCTTGTCCGTTTGACCAGTCATGTCCATTGGGCTGGTATTTTATTACCTTTATAATGTTGAATATTCTTGATAAAATTTGGTCTTTAAGTATGCTGGTAAAATATTTGGTGTACTAGGCTTATTAGTTTATTTTGGTTTTCTGGTAGAATATTTTCTGATTATTAGCTAGCACCAGAATTAGGTAGAAGAGTTAGGGATGATGGATGAAATTTTTTTCTTTTGGGTAAATTTTGCAGAGAATTACAAAGAAATACTGAGGAATTATTTTTGAATATGTGAGATATTTACATATTCCCCCAAAATCATGAATGCTTCTGAATGCCCACAACATAAAAGATTGCATTCAGAAACAGTTATAGTAAAAGGAGTATAATATTTATATATAATCCTGACTACTAATTTATTTACCAGTATCTAGTCTTATGTAACATGAAATAAAAACCCCACAAGATCCTATTTTCTTTGTTTATAAAAAAAAAATAGATTATAAGATGCCAAAGAATAGTTGACAGAGAACAAATTTTGAGAGATGATAAATATAAAGAATAAGATGTGAATGACAAAAAAGAATAAATAGAACTCAGATGCAGTTGACTAAGGAAGGAAGAAAGGAAAGGAATAACAATTTATATATGTATTAGAGAAGGCTTATGAAAAAGTCTTATCATTAGCCCTAACCCTTTCTTAATGAAAGACATTTTTTTCCTCTAAATCAGCCAATATTGATGATAAATATGAAATTCTCTTTGGCCTATTAAAAGGCATTTAATAAATAATGCATGTAATATATATACCAAGAGCTTTTAATATATAATAATTCTTAGTATTTGCATAATACTTTTCATTTTCCAAGCACATTACAAACTAATGTCTAAATCACGTTGCTGTATCATCTTAAGTGCTTTTATATGCTGTTAATTGACATAACCCATAAGTTTGTACTGTATAGTTTTCTATATGGGGGGAGGGTATCTATATATACAGATTGACCTATTTAAGTGCATTTTGTCCTAGAGTGAATCTTTTTTTTTTTTAACAGAATTGACTATTGCAGGAATGTGAATGCATATATCAAATCAACAAAACCTTCTATTTCCTCTTCTTACATTCTGAAAAAAGAAAGATTTTTAATTTGGTAGAAAAAGTCAATTATTTTTAATGATATTTCTTATGTGAATTTTTGGGGCAGCATAATTTAGAATCAATAATAGCTTTGCAACATCTTTTAAAATCAGATTAAAAGTATACTTATTTTATCAACAAGGAAATTACAGACAAACTCAAAATGAGATAATTATTTTTATACTTAACCAATAAGGAAACTACAGACAACCTCATTTGCTTGTTTTAATGATGCCTAGGGCTTGGCTGTTGTTTATTTTTCAGTATTTCAAGCATTACAAACGACCCTGATATGGTCCATATAATTCCACAGCAGAATCTTAAATATTTTTGTTAGACCTAGTTCACTGGCTTTCCAATTTAATTCACTTTAAGAATATTTATTATACACACACACATATATGGCACTGTCCTGGGAACCATACAAAACACAACAGTGTAGTGCAAAGCATTAGACAGTTACCAATCATGATTTCAGATGAGTGATCATAAAATGTGCCTTCTGCTGCTCATAAGAGACATTTCCTGATTGTCATTGTGTTAATTTGTTTTTCTTAATTATACTTATTTCTTACAAAGGATAATTCTATTGGGTCTGTGTAAGAAAGGACTATAGTATCATTGGGAAATAACAGGATTTTTAAAAAATGAGTATTAATAAAATATTTTTCAAATGTTTCCACCCACCCTAGTACTGGCACTCATCACTTCATACCTAAAGTAATAGCCTGTTGGTTGGTCTACCTGTCACAAATCTCTCCCCACTCCAATCCATCCTCTACTCAGCTCTCAAAGTGACCTCCCTGAAGTGCAGATCTGACCATGTCACACTCCATCCTCCCCTCCCTTCATAAACCAATAAACTTCAATGGCTTTCTACTTTTCCTGTGTTGTTATACCTTATACCCATTCTCAACCCTATCACCCCCTACACACATTATGTGAAATCCATTGACACTGGCCTCCTTGCCGATCCTTAAATAAAGCACTATTTCCTGACTCTTAAGTGTTTTCATTGTATGAAATGCTTTCTCTCTTATTTCTACCTCTCATATTCCCTAGATATCCTTCAGATAAAATCCCACTTTCTATAGGCAACCTTTCTCAAAAAAACCTGAATTCCAGAGCCTATGTTTGGTGGTTGATTATTTCCCATTTATTCTGTAGAAAACTTTTTGCTTACATATTGTCACTCCATTAAATTGTGGATAGGGATTTTTAACCTTTTGGTGTCATGGACTCCTCAGAACAGTCTTTTTAAGTATATAAAATATAGAAGATTCTAGAAGAACCAATTATATTGAACTATAGTTATAAAAAAAATTTTTTTAAGGTGGGTTAAGGACCTTTGTCTTAGAGTCATCTTTGATTTTTCCTTCGCACTAACCTGTCATGTCTTTTCCACCTAGATTATTATAATGACATTTCCACTTAAGTCTCTCCTTTTTTAGTCCATCATTATTAACTCTGCTTCTGGAGTAATCCTCCTAATAGCAAGTTAGGCCATGTTCACCTCCTAGATTCTCCTTAGTTTTTCAGGATACTGCTCTCATGTCCTACCCGATCAACTGTTTCTTTTTGGTCTTCATTGCTGATTCTTCATCCACATCATGCCTTCCAACTGGCTGTTCTCCCAAGTCTCTGTCCCAGACCTTTTTCTTCACCTATATTCTCTTAGTGACCTTATCATTTCCCATGAGTTTAATTATTCAGATCACTCTTAAACTATATATTATATCCTACTCTCCTGAGCTTCAGTCTACTAGACATTTCAAACAGAATATGCTATAGGCCTCTCAAACTCAGTATGTCTAAAACAGAACATGTTATCTACCCTCACCTCTTCCAGTTTATCCTATCACTGTCCAAAGTACCACCATCCTTCAAGTTAGCAAGATTTTGCATACTTACCATCATCCTACAGTCTTCCTCACATCAGTCAGTTCTCAAATCTTGTTTCTACTTCACAGTGTAGTTCACATATGTAGACCCTCTCCTTTCCATTCATAGCTAGTTCAGGGCTTCATTACCTTTCTCCTAGATTGGAGATATCAAAGCTCTCAAGGGCTTCCACCAGACTAAAATGCAATTAGAAAATATGTAGCAAAAATATAACAGATAATGTTGTTAATAGTTTTCTACCTCTATATGTGACCTATAGAAATCCCTTTCTGTTTTAATTTGACATCACTGTTCTAGACTACTACAATGGTCTCCCATTTTGTCACTCTGAAGCCTCTTCCACTCCACTCCATCTTCCACTAAACTATTAAAGTTATTTTCCTAAAGCACAACAAGCCTGATCATGTTACCTTCTCAAGTTCTAATGATGACTCCCTATTGCCTCTAGGATCAACTTATAAGTTTCTTTTTGACATTAAAGGCTCTTCTTAACCTTGGCCCTTTCCATTTTTTCAGTCTTCTTATAATTTATACTCCCTTCATCTTCTTCTGTGATCCAACCATTCTGACCCACTGCTTGTTCTTTTCACTTTCTGACTCTGCCTTTTTGGGAACCATCTCCATCCCTGGAACTGCATCCCTTCTCATTTCTGTCATTTGGAATACCTAAGCTCAAACACTACCCCTCTTCATGAAGCCTTTCTTGTTCCCACCAGCTCTG
Organism: Monodelphis domestica; assembly: GCF_027887165.1. NCBI lineage: Eukaryota > Metazoa > Chordata > Mammalia > Didelphimorphia > Didelphidae > Monodelphis > Monodelphis domestica. The sequence continues at coordinate 298,969,067 of NC_077230.1, forward strand.
CATATTTATCCCTTCTCAATATTCATTTTGTAAATATGCTTTATGTACATATATGGCTGTAGATTATATAATTAGAATGTAAATTCCTTAAGGTCAGAATTGTTTCCTTTTTAACTTTTATATCCCCAGCACTTAGCACAGTGTCCAACATATTAAGGATTTAATAATTTGATGATGATTGTTTGCCCTGTAGCTCAGAAACCTTCAACCATTTTCTAATTTTGTCTTTTTTCTACATTTCAGTTTTTTTATTGTTTTAACGAGTTGGTTTCATCAGATGATGTACTTTAGAAGAAGCAGGAACAGAATTTGATACATCAGGACATGATATATTCAGTCATAGCCATGGAACAATTCAACTCAACATGTCAGTAATGAAATTAACAATGTATTTGCAAAACAAGTTAAAATCATAAAACAATGAGATAAATCTCCACAAGTCAGCTATGAAAATCATCCTTTGATTTATAGTCAGACTATAGGCTCTGAAGATTAAGTATCATTAGACAGAAGTTAGCAAATGGTAAATACACCGTATTTTCTATGATGTTCCACTTGAATTCAGTATCTGTATGAATTCCTTTCCATATTCATTATTTAACCAAGAAGATGATTACATATTAGATGAAATTAAATGTATTTCAAGTAATTTGTTTGTTTTAAGATTGTTTTCTCATCTACAAAATGGGGAGATAGTGTTACCTAACAAAAAAACAAGCTCATATTTACATGCTTCTGGTGTATATGATTTCACTGATGTGAACATTTCCTTTTGTATGTAGGACATACTCCATCTACAACTTGAAAGCTGGTCTTTGTAAACTGAAAGTGAAAAAAAGTCATCACATCAGAATTTAGAGCAAAAAGGAATTTGAAGACTGTCTAATCTAACTTTTTCATTTCATTTTGCAAATGAGAAAACTGAGGACCATAGAGGGGGGATTAATTCATAAGCAGATGATAACAGAGTGGGTATTTAAACCAAAATTCTTTGATCACAAATCTAGGATTTATTTTCCCATATCATCAAGGTTGCTGATCAACCTTAGGAGAGGAAAGGAAAGAAACAAACATTTACAAAGAACTGAGGAACAGGTCACTAGGACAAGATGAGGGTGGGGAGGAAGGGGAGGACAGGAGAGATTGTACAGCATTCCACCAAGTATGAGGGAAGAGCACACTATTCAGCTATGCCAGTTCCAACCACCCAAAAGTCAGTTGAGGCAGAGACCTAAACTGGTGAATTGTTGAATTGCTGAATGTGAGAGGATGCTGAGTCAACTTGAAATCTAGCTCCTAGGAAACCTCAAAGAGGGATAGGGAGTAAGAAAGTGAGTAGGAAAATAAGTGGGGAAAGACAAAAATACTATAGAGTTCAGGAAGAAGAAAACACAAAAGCCCATGAAAATAAACATAAATCCATACCATTTGGAATTTGAGAACATGGAACCATAACACAGTATTCTTGAAAACTTAAAAGAGAAATGAGAATTATGAAAGCAGAATTTTAACAGCAAAAACAATGAATAATAGAAAAGAAAATTTTGAATCTGTAGTGGCAAGTCTCAACAGAAAAAAAGAGAGAGAGAAAGCAATAGATTAGGAATCCAAAAATACCAAAGAGAAAAACAAACTAGAAGGAAAGGAGAAAAAAAATTAAAATATGCTTACTATATAAGCCATACATAAAGAACTCAAAGATCAAATGTACAGAGACAACCTAAGAAGCAGTCTCCCAAAAGAATTTGATAAAATCTTAATGAAGAATACTTAGAACTTGTAGACATTACAAACAAAATTTCAATTGGAAGAAAAAATGGGGGGGAAAATGAAGACTGAAAACTCCAAAACACATAACAAACAATTCAATATAAAAACAAGTTTTGCAAGCCATCAGGGGGAGGAAAAAAAATCCCTTCAAATACAAAATAAAGGACATTGGAATTACCCGAAACTCTTTTGTACACTCTGGGAAAAGTACAAGAGAAAAGAATATGTTCCATAGAGCAGTGGAGCTAAACAATTCAGCCCAGAATAGCCTATCCTACAAATCTGAACTTATCCTAGAGAACAAAAGTTGGACATTCAGCAATAAAGATGAGGTTGAAACATGTTTAGAAAGAAAACAAAACTGAAGAGATTTTGTGGCTCTTGGAACTTCCAACAACAGAATTGCAAGTGAATGAATGCAATAGGCAAGGACAGCAACAGAGAGATAAGAGAGTTAAGAGACTTCTTTCTGCATGTATAAAAAGAGATGAGGGAAGATAGAAATCTGGTGGAGCTAACAGTGAGATAATGAATAGGATTTTGACCAGAACCTAGCAATACTGCCTACAGGTAAATGCTTCTTTTATAGAACTATAATACAAGATGAGAAGGTGTTATAAGAGGAGGAGCAGGAGGAGATAGAGTGAAATGATCAATACACTGGGGCCAAATCAAGGGCCATTGAAAGCCAGGCTTAGAGATGGGAGGTTCTGGGTTCAAGTATGGTCTCAGACACTTCATAACTGTCTTACTCTGGGAAGTCATTTAACTCCCATTGTCTAGCCCTTAATACACTTCTGCCTTGGAACCAATAAACAGTATTGATTCTAAGAAGGTAAGGGATAATTTATTAAAAACAACTACTACTACTAAGGAATAGGACAAGCTAAAGCAGAGGAGAGGAGGAGAGGTCATCAAATGAGAAGAGAGAATAATTATTAGTGAAGGAGAAAGAATCAGCAAGAACAGGGATACCTTAAAAGAGATTAAAATAATTGAAGGAACATAGTACAGCAGAAAAAGAAACTGGAAACTGAAAAGCTTCTGCACAAACAACATTAATGCATTTAAGATAAGACAAGCATTTGATATCCAAGATATGTAGAGAGACATAAACAATAAATATACAAAACTAATAGACATGCTCCCAGGAGATAAATGGTCAAAAGAGGTGAATAAATAGTTTTTTTTAAAGAACTACAAAGTATTTACAACCAGAGGAAAAAATCCAAATCAAAACAACCCTGATGACCTCATACCCTGCAAATTGGTAAAAATGACCCAAAAAGGCAAGAGTGTGAAGGGGGTTATAGGAAAATACTCATGCTAATTGTTGTCGGAGCTGTGTCATGATACAACTATTTTGGAAAATAATTTGAGATTACACAGTGATTCAGATGTCCCTATCCTTTGAATTGGAGACCCCATTCCTGAACTTATGCCCCAGACAAGAAAAATGTCTCCACGTACTTCAGAATATTTATAGCAGCACTTTTTTTAATAGTTGGAAACTACAATTGGAAACAAAGCCCATCAATTAAAGTCTGGTACATGAATGTAAGAAAATACTACTATGCGATAAGAAAAAATGAGAGTGATCAATACATAGAAGCATGGGAAGCTCTATCTGAACTGATTCAGATTGAAGTAAACAGAGCCAAAAAAATATACACAGTAATTAGAACAAAGTAAATGGAGTAATAAAAAAAAATACAAACACAAAAAGTAAAAATGTAACAAAATCATAAAGAACAAGTAAGACTCATGAAGAGATGAGAAGATACCTCCAAAATTATCCCTTTGTGGAGGTGAGAGCTCCACAGGTGCACTTCTTTTCAGACTTTCAATTTATCAATCAGTTGCTCTGACTTTTTTCTCTCAAAAAAAATACTTTTTATTAAATGGGATGATTCTGAAGGGGGAATGGGGTATAGAGTGGGAGAGATACAGAGTGAGAGAGAAACTCTGATGATATTAGAAACAGACACTAGCCATAAAAACTTATTTGGAAAATAAGTCATTATTTCTGGGATTTTTCAACTTTTATGGCACATACTCGGTATCTCTAATGCAATATGATTTATCTATAGCTATTGAAAGTAGAATATAATATGACTAAAGAACACAAACCCCCCCAGTATTAGAGACTCGGAAACCCTAGGTTCTGGGCCTACCTCTACCATTACTTTGATGTGTAACTTTAGACAACTCACTTTATCTCTCAGGACTTTATATTAAGTTTATATAAAAATATAGCAGAAAAAAAATTATCTCTTAAGATCCATTTTCTGCTTTCATCGTCTGAGACATTCTCATAAACTCTGAGGGAACTTGATCAATATAAAGAGACCTGGCATCATCTCTTAAGATCTGCTTCTTAAACATACTAGCTATGTAACCATGAGCAACTTAATCTCTGTAACTCAGTTTCTTCTTCTGTAATGTGGAGATAATCCTAGCAGTGTTTATATCATAGGTATTTTACAAGGAAATATGTATTACCATCTTGTGTGGTTTCGGGAATCAAATGAGAAACTATGCAAACTGTAAAGCACCTTCCAAATGATAAAATATTATAAGAATGTACTTAGAAATTCTGTTCAGCAATATTATTGAGTTATGTGCTGGAAAGGTAGTATAGTGATAGCTAGCTCTGGAGTCAGGAAGACCACAATTTGCCTCAGATTAAGCTGTATGACCATGAGCAAGCCATCAATTAATCTCGCAGCATCCTAGGAAATTTTCTAAAACCCAATTGCAGAAGAGTTGTCTACATGCATTGACAGAATTATTTCTTTGGGATTTCCCTACGTTGATGAAATCATAGTTCTTGACCAAAAAAAAAAAAACCAACTATGCAGATACCATGCTAGGTGTTATAGGGGCACACAATCTACAATATATACTCATTAAACAGTAAAGTTACATCGCAAAGCACTTTCTGTCCATATGGATGTCCTTTAGGAGACATTTTACTTGTATGCTAAACTATTTTCATAAGGTCACAGATTTAGAGATTTATGTAATCCAATACTTTTCATTTTTCAGGTAAGGAAACTTGAGTCCTAGAAAGGTCATAACTTGCCCACAGTCACATAAGTTAAAAATTTAATAAGCATAATCAGGTTTCAAATAGAATATCACTTGTACCTTACTCTGTTCCCCATATTGACTGATACATATCTTTTGGTTTCAGAAGTCATTTCAACAGTTTTAATTTTTATAATTAATTAAACTCATTAAAATGAAAAAAAATGTATTGAATTTAATATAGTTGTCATCGTTTTGGAGAAGTTACAATTTCAGTGCTTTAGTTTTCTTATCTGCCAAATAGAGTTGGTTTAGAAGACCTCTAAGGTCTATTCTATCTTAAAATTTTATAAGTCTATAATTCTGCACCTTGCATTACAGTATGACTGTAGTTCCCAGACCTGACTTAGTAATACTCCCCCCCATTCCTTTCCCAAAAATTATCATATTAAAATAAAACAATCTATGCACATAATTTCATTATTTTATCCTAATAAAATTAAAAGTTTTAAGTTATAACTATAAATTTTAACAAAAAATTGTATGCACATATATTTCTTGTTTAAGAAGTTTGTATTTTGCTTTAAAGTTTTCCAAAACATGGTTATCATTGATGATACCGCTGTTCATAATAAGTTTTATTTTAAAAAAAAACAAGCATTTTTTTCTTCCTCTTATCTTCATCAAGAATGAAAAAAAAAACATTTCCTACATTGGGCATGTGCAAAAATTCTCTCTCATGAGGCAATGTACGTATTTCTTAGGTGTTAGGTGGCATGCTTCATGATCAATGCTCAGGAATCATCATTGATCAGTATTAAATCTTTCAAAGTTCTTTGTTTTTATGGTTCCACTATTTTATATTGTTCTCATGGTACTACTACTCCAGTCTCCCTCAAGTCATATAAGTCTCTCAGGTGTCCCTGAAACTATCCCTTTTTTAATTTCTTAAAGCACAGTGGTATTTGATTACATCTCTATATTTGTTTAGCTATCTCCAATTAATGGGCACTCCCTTGATTTCTTGTTCTTTACCTCCATAAAAAGCTACTTTTAAATATTTTTGTGCATACAAGTTATTTTTTTTTCTTCTTTGGAGTCTAGACCTAGTAATAATGGTATTGCTAAATTAAGGAGAATGCATAGCATAGGAACTTTTGGGGCATAGTTTGCAGACTGACTAGACCAATTCACAGTCCCTCTAATAGTGCATTAATGTGCCTGTTTTCCCACCATCCTTCCAACATGTATCATTTTCCTTTTACTCAGTTTTGCTGATCTGTTGAATATTAAACCTCAGTTGCTTTCCTTCAGTCATTAGTGATTTGGAACATATTTTTTTTTCCATATGACTTTTGTTCACTTGAATTTCTTCCTAAGAAAACTGCCTGTTTGTATCCTTTGTTGTTGGTCATATATCCTTTGTTGTTGGTCAGTCATTTCAGTCATGTCCATTTGAGGTCTTCTTGGCAAAGATACTCAAGTTCCCATGGTCATACAGCTAGTAAGCATCTAGGCCAGATTTGAAAACTCGTCTTACTGACTTCAGGCTCGGCATTCTAACCACTGTGCCACCTACCTGCCTTATTATATCCTTTGATCATTTATCAGAGGAATCGGCCTTATTTTTGCAAATTTTAATATTTGTCATATAGCTTATAAATAACTGTGTGTGTTGCAATATAAATTGAGAGGGTTGAACTTGGCCTCAACTCTCTCTTAAGGTAGCTAAGTGTATTCTCCTTACCCAAGGTCCCCTTTTTCTGGCCAGGGGAGGGAGAAGCAGCAAGGACAAAAGTGATAATGTATGTTAGACGTTGGTAGCTGGCAACATTATAGTTTGGTTCATCATCAAATTTTCTTTCCCAGTCAGAATTTCCTCCACAGCCTCAGTTGGATACATGTGTTCTTTGTCCTCTTGTCATTTCTAAGCTATTTTAGCATTGCTAAATCTGGCAGAATTGCAGCCACTGTTCCATCTCTAGGGTTACAGGTTTGTATTTTAACATAAAAGGGCTAACTCTAGTGCTACATTTCTACATATGTATAAAATAGTTAATAGAGTACCATGGCATCCCTTTGATAAATGTAAGGTTGTATTTGGGTTTGTTTGTTTGTTTTTTTTAATGGAGGTAGGGAGGGCAAGTATAAAGAACAGATAGAATTTATTTTCTTAGTTATTTTTACAGAAAAATTTATTATGCTATTTTATCACTTAGCATTTTCTTTCTTTTGAAAAATCTTCATTTATATCATTAGGCAGTTCAGTAATAAAATGCAACTTTTGAGTTCTCTGATTTATTCATTTGCCCAGCCAATTGTACTATTCTTAGTGGTTGCCTTTTTTTTTTTACCTTTGTGGCAAAATTTACATTTGAAGGCTTTATTTTCCAGTAATGGAATTTTCCATGCTTTGGACTCATCCTCTTTAACAATCCTCTCATGTGCTAGCTCATGCCCTTCATTTAATTGTACTGCTTTTCTGATGGTTCTTCCTGGTCACTGAATTCAGGAATTTATAAGAATGTGTTTGTAATACTCCAGAGTTGTACAACTACTGCCAGCTAAGAAGGGAAAATCCCAGGAGTCCTTCAAGAACAAATTTAATACCTTATTTGTGCGGTGGTTAAGTTTGACTAACTTCGTAAGCCATCTAAGTTCAGTGCATTAAATCACTGAAATATTTTTCTCAAAGGCATCCAATTTTGTAGAGTGAGTTTGCATTTTGTTTTTTTTACCTTTGTAGCACTTGACTCTGACTTCTGTGGCCTTCTTAAATCCTAAGAATTTTAAGATATCAAAATATCAAAACATTTTTTATCTATCATCAAAGCAAAAATAACATCTTTAATTGTGAATATAATCCTCTAAACTGATTCATCCCCTGATTCTTTTCTTTTTCTACCTTAGTCCCCAAAGTCTTTTCATCTCTGCAGTTTTTCTTTCTAGGAAGAAGAGAAAGTATTTGTGCCAGGCATGCTTCACTTCTAACCAAGTTTAGCTTCTGACTCTCCAGACTACTTTTCTACCTGAAAGCAGCCCCCTCTCAACTCCTCTTTATGTATCATATTATCCTAATTAGAATGTAGGGCAGAGACTGTCTTTCTTTTTGCTTATAATTATATTCCCAACACCCTACCACAGTGCCTGGTTCATAATAAATTCATAATAGATGCTCTATATTATCTGTCTCCTTTCTTAAAGCTAATATAATAGGAAATAGCTCCACTATAGAGGAGCAAAAAGCTATTTTTGTTTGCCTCCTGGTCCATAAAGGTGATGGTAGTGATCTTGCAGATAATAATGGAAAGGCTTTAAGTTACAGGTCAGTGACTGGCTGCATTCCTTGTCTTCTAGGGGTCAACCTTGCTAAGTTCTCAGAAGTTCTATTTGCAAAAACTTGACTAATTTCTTCCATCATATCAACTCATGAAGACCATCCCCAATATTTTTACAACATGGAAGAAAGTTTTTTTCTTCAGAGAACTTGAAACTTCATATTTGGGAAAGGAATTAGGGGAAGGGGAAGAGAACCAACATTAAGTATCTAACATATTTCAGGCACAGTTCTAAATACTTTTTAAAAATTAATTTTGAGATAATTAGATTTTAAGCATGCATTTTTGAATAAGATGGCCTTCAATCAAGTCTCCACATAAGAATTTTTAAGATATCATATCTCTCTTTTAGGAGAATTCTCCTCCCCCCCCCCCCCCCCACATTCAGGAGAGAGTTAATATCTTTGTTTGGATTCTTAGTGTGTAGAAGAAAAGACTGGATTGTAAATCAGAATGTAAAAAAGGCAAATAGTCTGATAATGTGCAAAAAAAAGGAAGCAAAAAACTCTAAAAATCATCTCCAGCTCCTTTCCAGTGGTTCCATAGGGATGAGAAAACTTCTGGTTCAGGCTCCATCTTGTACATCTTGCCTTCATTTACTTGAAGTAAGACCATGAGGTACCTGCCAAGTTGGTGACTTTAGGCTTGAGACATCAACCACAGCCCCAGTTTTAACCTGCTAGCTTTGTGTTTTTCCGCAATGGGACTATCTTTATCATCATCATCATCTTCTGCTGTCTTTGAAATTCTATTGAACCCACCCCCTGACTTGCTTATATATTTGAACACTATAAAAGAGGCCAGGATCTCTTTGTGAGACATGCATTGGTACAGGGATGACTAGCCTTCTCTCTAAAGAAATAAACTGCAATAAAATTTGGGTCAGACTCATGATAGTTTATTGGCAATTGGCTAGTCAACAAGTTCACTCTCAGACCTATCTACAATAGAATGGATAGAGTGTAATCATCATAAAATCTCTGGTCTTTACTGTAGACTTTAATGGTTCTCTTCTTCATTTCAACATTTGTTTTGTTGAATTTTTCACAGTGGTTAATATAAGGGAGGCAACCAGTTGTAGAAGCAAATGGGCTCAGAAAACCTGAATTCTGATTCCACTACCAAGACTATTGACTGAATTTGGGCAAGCCACTTCTCACCTGAAATAGTAAAGAAATTGGGAGAAGTCAACATCATGGATTTCTTCCAATTCTAACATTCTGTAAGCTATGTTTTCTCCACCACCACCCCCTCCCTTTCCTGGGTAAAGGAAGAAGAAATACTTTAATTCAGTGACAAAAATACCATTTTCTTAAATTACCAGCTTCTAGGTCCTTTAGTATTTTTTAATGTTAAAACAGAGTTTTAAAGGGCATAAATTGATTAAACATTTGGAAAAATACTTGAGCTTTGCATTATCTTCCTTTATCCCTTTCCTTGACAGTAGCTATGGGTCTAATTTATAATCTAGTGAATCTGACACTAAGATCTACAAGGGGAGGACAGCTTGTTTTCCAACAGATTACTGCAGCCTTGACATAACTGAAGGAAATAGCTTCAGTAGGCTGACCAGACTTTGTGCTGAATAGCCATCCTGAGGGCTGAGATCCAAGAACTCTGAAGCATTGTATGGGACAATCTGCAGAGGACCACAGATCATTTGTATGAAATAAAGCTCTTCGGATTAAAAGAGTGATTTACAAACTAAGCTTTTGGTGAGGTAGTTTTCTAGTATGTGGTATGCTTGTCAAAAGACAGTATACCAAATTCTTCTTTCCACTGGAAAAATAAAAAGCCACAGATAACAAACTTTTAAAAAAAAGATTTTCCTTTGTGTTTTTTGCCCCTCAATTTCTTGAGACATTTTTCTAACATAATTAGAAGGCATTTAGAAAGCAATAAGCTCCATCATTTTTTTCTGCATTTTTTTAATCTTCTGCCATATTTTTGTGCTATTCATTAACTTACAGCAGCTGCCATATTAGCTTTTCTTTACTCTTTATTATTGGCTTCTTTCCATTCACATCTTTCTGGACTTTTAAGTCCCTTATTCTTTTGCAGTTTTCCTTTCATCAGTTTTTTCTTCTTCAAAGCATTTATATTCTTAAAGAGATGGTACTGTGTTTATTGAGCCAAAAGAGCCCTGTCAGTTATAATTAAAGGGTTTACTCCTGGAATTTATTTTTCTACTAGAGTTTCAACAGGATACATATCTTTTAAAAGTCAGATATTATTGACTTATAGTGAAAGTTTCCAACAGAAATGCCAGTTAATCTTCCTAGATATTTCCCATTTCATACATACCTTTTGATTTAGAGTTAATTATGCCATAGGTTAGTTCTTTCTGAGGTACTTTTGATGAGATAAGTTTGGCTTAGCAGCCATTGAACACATTCAGTCTTATGTATAACTAAAGTGAGTCACTGGTATTTCAAAATATATGGCTTGTGCGCCAAAGGTCACTGAAATTTTATGTATATTTTGACTATTAATAAGAGTGGATACTTGTGCAATAAAACATTTTCATTGTAAATATCATAGTGTGAAGTTAGCATTGCTATTGAGTAGTAGCCCAAGAGAGGTATTTGGAAAATGTTGTTATATAAGGGAGTAAGAAATAATTTTTAGCATTAGGGGCTCCACTAAAAATAATGAAGCAAGCAAGAAAGATAATAGTCAGAATGGCTATCCAAATGTGCACATTTCATCTGAAATGTCAGTTAACACATTTCAATTCTTCCATTTAACGTCTGTTGTAATACCCTTGTTGATGAATATTGTTACCCTGTCAAAAATATTTATACATTTTACAGATACATAGCAGAATCTGTTGTACTCCTTTTAAATATTATATGTGACTTTCCATAAAAAATTGACATAAAATTTACAATGTTCAATCCCTCTAGCCACAAGTGTACTCTTATCTTATAGTTTGTTCCCTCTAAACTTTTCATTCTCCACATCTTATATCTTCTTTATTCTTCCTGTGTCCAATTATTTCTTCCATCTCATCCTATCCCTTTTATACTATTCCATAAATCCAGCCACAAATGTGGATTTTGTTTTTAATCTCTATATCTCATTATCACTATCTTACTACTCTTCCATCCTCTTCACAAAGAAGATCCTAGGTTTCATATTCCTGTCTCACTTAAATAACATCATCCTTGTTTTGATAGTCAGCAGTTCATTGCTTTGTAAGATTGCCCAAGAACCACAATACTCCTCTACCCTCCTTGACAGCATGTTGCTAGATTCTTTAGCATATGTTTATCCACTATCTTTCTCCTGATATTGTTCCCTATCCCCAGTATTATTTTGATTGTTCCTTTGTGCTATACTGCATTTTTGTATGATTCCTTTCTGGTCACTCCAAAGTCCCAGTTCTCTGTCCTCTTAGAAAATATTTTTTCTGATTGAACTGAAAAGAGAAAAAATTATAGAAGAACTCTAGCCAATTTGGTGGTGTTAGAAATTCATGCTATGGGAGAGGTGGTGGGAGGGAGGGGAAGGAAAAGAAAATGATCTTTGTCTCCAATGAATAATGTTTGGAAATGACCAAATAAAATAATGTTTAGGGAAAAAAAAGAAATTCATGATATTCCCTATTCAGCTACCATCCCTCTGCTCAGAAAATTAACACTAAGCCTAGAACTTTTGGTTATTTTAGATCAGACCACCAAGGTAGCATAGCAGAAAGAGCACCAGATTGGGAATCAGAGGGCATGTATTCAAATATCAGCCAGGACATCAATGTGACCTTTGCAAGCTTCTTTGGCCCTCTGGCCTTTAGTTTCCTCATCTCTAAATGGAAAGGGATTGGCTAGATGACCTTTAATGTCCCTCCTAACTCTAAATCTATGATACTATAGAGGGGCATACTCCTCAGGCAAACAATTTTGTTAAAACTATTTCCATAGCTAGATGAGTATAGGTTGCATAATAGTTCCCAACCACATTGATAGAAGTTATTTTCCATACTAAGAAATCATCTCCTTCCCCTATAATAGCTAACACTGATACAGGACATTACAATTATCATTTCATTTGATCCTCATAACAACGTTGGGCATTAGGTGCCATTATTATTCCAATTTTACAAATGAGGAAACAAAAAAGGTCACTCATCCAGGGTTACACAACTAATAACTAATGCTACATTTGAACTCAGGTTTTCCTGACTCTAGGTCCAGCATACCACTGTGGCACACAGTTGCCTCTTTCTCCTCATCCCCACTCACACATATTCTTTAAGTATAGTAGATATATAGAGTGCATATAGGTAGTGAGATATTGAACACATTAACCTGGGAAGGCTGAGCTGCAGTGATCAAGTCATGATTTAAGAATAATACACATATTTCCATGAACATTAAGCACTCCCTTTGTGCCAACTCACTGCTCTGGAATGACAGAAACAAAAAAATAAAAGTCCCTTGTCTTTAGAGTTTGCATCCTGCTGGAAATAAATATTTATATCTCCTTTCCCCTTCACCTCCAAAAATTTTTTCCTCTTTACACTTAAATATGTAGAGATTGTTAAATGGGGGGGAAAATCATCAGGAGACAATACACAGCAGAATGTTTAAAGGATTGCTGTAAGGCCAAGAAGGCCTGAGAAAGTTAACCTGTCAGCACTTGGGACAACTCTAAAACTATGACTTTGCAGAGAAAGTGTTAATCTTAATTTGTATAGGAAACTTCTTCCTCTGAGAGTTCTTTATGCCAATGAAATGGCAAATCCAGGCCCTACCTCTATCCACTTAATATTGTATTCATGGTGAAATTATTTAATTCTTCTGTACATCAATTTATTCAACTCTAAAATGGAGATCATAATTTACCTACCTTACAAGATTTTTCTTCAGATTAGACAAAATTATAGGATATAAAGAGGCTCTGAAATAGTAAAAAGTTCTATGAATGTAAGATGGTATTATTAAGAATTTAAACTGTTCCAATGTTAGACCTTTTATATACATTTAAAAAACATTTTTCTATAGAAAATTATCTGTCTAAAAATAAATTCATATGTATATGAAGGGACTAATTATAATAACTGGTAAATTCTTGCCTAAACTTCATCAATTTTTTACTCTTAACTGCTCAAGTTCTGTATTTACTTATATTTTTACAAGTATTTTGCTAATACTAGCATTGCCTTATCTGATTTAATATTCTCATAGGTTTTAATTATAATTTTTACTCATTAATCATGTCATAGAATGATCCTTTTTGAAAAATGCTTCTTGATTTTCAGTAGATTTGAAGTACTTAGGTTTTGTGATAAAAAGTACAAACATAATGTTATACTGATTTTCTCAGGAGTACATTAATGAGCAGAATCACAAAGAAAATCAGTGGCAACATTAGAGATGATTACCTGATTTTCTAGCTTTTCATTTATAATCCTTTTATTCTAATATGCTGAAAATGCCTCCAGAGCATTTTTAAGGTATGTGTGTCTGTAAAATCACCATAAGTTTTCAAATTTGACTTTGTACCTTAAAGATAGGTCTAGAGATGATGAGAGTGAGACTACAGGATATTTCTGAGTGGGTTACAGAAATGACAGCCCACATTCTAGAAATAACAAAACTGTTCATCTAAGATGGACTATGGGAAGATAGAGGCATTGATGTACTTTGTGAAGCTTTGAATTATTCTAGTCATTCTGGATATTTATTTGGAATTATGAAAGAAAATTGACTTTGATTCAAAGACCCCAATAAAGAATAGAAATGGGGAGAAAATACCCTATCTACCCCCAAAATATCCATAGCATTGTTTGTGATATCAAAGAGTTAATGGGTGGGGAGAGACCATTGTTTGGAGAATGGTTGGACAAAGCTGTGGTATAAATGACATCATTGTACAATAAGAAAAAATCCTATCAATTAAAAGAAATGTGTGAAGATTTGTATGAACTGTTATAGAGCTAAGTAAGCTTAAACAAAAAATTACAATAAACACATTGATTTCAAATTTATTAAAAGAAAGTCAAACAGTAATTGAGAAATCAGTGAAGATAAAGGTAAACAAAAATATCTTCTCTTGACAGAGAGGCAGGGGTATCAATACTAGGTCATAATTTTGTAACTGTGGTGTGGATAATTTAATTGTTTTTCTTTTTTACAAAGGGAGGGTTTTGATCTAGAGTGGGAGAGAAGACCTCAATAAATATATGTTTGTGTTTTGTTTTGTTTTTAGAAAATTAGGTTAGTCTGGCTCTAACATGATGACACCTGTAACCACTTCATTTTCTTCCCATTCAGAAGCAGTGTTTTTTGTTTTGTTTTGTTTTGTTTGACTCTTCTTTTTTTTTATTTAGAATATTTTTTCCATAATTACATGATTCATGGTTTTTTCCCACCTCTTTGCTTTCCCCTGGGAAATCCCGGCACTGACAAGCAATTCCACTGAGTTATACATGTATCCTCTGTTCAAAACCTATTTCCATGTTAGTCATATTTGCAGTAGAGTGATCTTTTAACATCAAAACCCTAATCATATTCCCATCGAACTACGTGATCAATCATATGTTTTTCTTCCGCGTTTCTGCTTCCACAGTTCTTTCTCTGGATGTGGATAGCGTTCTTTCCCTTGGGATTGTCCTGGATCATTGCATTGCTGCTAGTAGAAAAGTCTGTTACATTCAATTCTGCCACAGTGTATCAGTCTCTGTGTACAGTGTTCTCCTGGTTCTGTTCCTTTCAATTCCTGGAGGCCTTTCCAATTCACATGGAATTCCTCCAATTCATTATTCCTTTCAGCACAATAGTATTCCATCACCATCAGATACCACAATTTGTTCAGCCATTCCCCAGTCGATGGACAGCCCCTCATTTTCCAATTTTTTGCCACCACAAAGAACACAGCTATAAACATTTTTGTACAAGTCTTTTTCCTTATCTCTTTAGGTTACAAACCCAACAGTAGTATGGCTGGATCAAAGAGCAGGCATTCTTTTAAAGCCCTTTGCACATAATTCCAAATTGCCTTCCAGAATGTTTGGACCAATTCACAATTCTACCAGCAGTGTATTAGTGTCCCAATTTAGCCACATCCCCTCCATTTATCACTTTCCTTTGCTGCCATATTGGCCAGGCTACTAGGTGTAAAGTGGTACATTGTTTTAATTTGCATTTCTCTAATCAGGAGGGATTTAGAACACTTTTTTCATGTGCTTATTGATAGTTTTGATTTCTTCATATGAAAACTGCCTATTCATGTCCCTTGACAATTTGTTGATTGGGGAATAATTAGATTTTTTGTAGATTTAACTTAGGTCCTTATATATTTGGGAAATTAAACCTTTGTCAGAGTTTTGTTATAAAAATGTTTTCCTAGCTTGTTGCTGACCTTCTATTTTGGTTGCATTTGGTTTTATTTGCACAAAATCTTTTAAATTTGATATAATAAAAGTCATTCATTTGACATTTTGTAATGTTCTCTATCTCTTGCTTGGTCTTAAATTCCTTCCTTTCCCACAGATCTAACAGGTATACTATTCTATGTTCACCTAATTTATTTAGGATTTGACTCTTTTTTTAAACCCTTATCTTCCATCTTGGAATCAAAATTGTTTATTGGTTCCAAGGCGCAGAAGAGTGGTAAGGGCTAGGCAATGGGGGTCAAGTGACTTGCCCAGGATCACACAGCTGGGAAGTGTCTGAGGCCAGATTTGAACCTAGGACCTCCCATCTCTAGGCCTGGCTCTCAATCCACTGAGCTACCCAGCTGCCCCCTCATTTGACTCTTTATATTTAAGTCATTTACCCATTTTGAATTTATCTTGGTATAGGGTTGATCTAAACCTAAATTTTCTCATACTGTTTTCCACTTTTCCCAGTAGTTTTTGTCACATAATGAGTTCTTGTCCCAAAAGCTGAGATCATTGGGCTTATTGAACATTATCTTGCTGAGGTCATTTACCCCTAGTCTATTACATTGATCCACCCTTCTGTCTCTTAACCAGTACCATATTGTTTTGATGACCACTGCTTTATAGTACAGTTTAAGATCTGGTACGTTTAGACCCCAGTTCTTCACATTTTTCTCATTTCCCTTGATATTCATAATCTTTCATTCTTCCAGATGAACTTTGTTATAACTTTTTTCATTCTATAAAAAAGTTTTTTGGTAGTTTGCTAGGTATGGCACTGAATAAGTAAATTAATTTGGGTAGGATTGTCATTTTTATATGTTAGTTCATGCTACCTATAAGCAATTAATGTTTTTCCAATTATTTAGATCTAATTTTAATTGTGGAAAAAGGGTTTTGTAGTTGTGTTCATATAATTCCTGTGTTTGTCTTGGGTGATAGAGTCCTAAATATTTTATATTGTCAAGAGTGATTTTAAATGGAGTTTCTCTTTCTAACTGCTGCTACTGGATTTTGTTGGAAATATACAGAAATAGTGATGATTTTGAGGGTTTATCTTGTACCCTGCAACTTTGCTAAAGTTATTATTTCCACTAGCCTTTTAGTTGATTTTTCTAGTATTTTTTAAGTATACCATCATATCATCTTCAAAGAGTGATAGTTTAGTTTCTTCATTGCCTACTTAAATCCCTTTAATTTCTTTTTTTTCTAATTGCTTCTGCTAGGGTTTCTAGTACAATATTAAATAATAGACGTGATAATGGGCATTCTTGCTTCCCTTCTCATCTTATTGGGAAGACTTCTAATTTGTCCCCATTATAGATGATACTTGCTGATGGTTTGAAATATATACTCTTTAAGAAACACCAAAGAAAAACAACTGCTTGATTACATGGATCGAGCAGGATATGATTGGGGATATAGACTCAAAATGATCATCCTAGTGCAAACATCAACAACATGGAAATAGATTCTGATCAAGGACACATGTAATACCCAGTGGAATTGCACATTTGCTTTGGGAAGGGGTGGAGTGGGGAGAGGAGTGGGAGGGAAAGAATATGATTCTTATAACCAAGGAATAATGTTATAAATTGACTAAATAAATTTTTCAAAAAAAAAAAAAGAAATATATACTCTTTTAAAGCAATGTTTTTAATAAGATGCATTCCAAAAATTTTTCCAGGAATTGGAATCAATCTTGCCAGCTTGCAGATTTTACTCCTCTCTTGTTTGAAAATTGGTACCTTTGTTCTTTTCTAGTCCTGTAACTCTCCATAATCTTTTAGAAATCATCAACTAGCTCAACAATCACATTAGCCAGTTCTTTTAATACACTCATGTATATTTCATCTGAGCTTCATGATTTAGCTTAATGATGTCATTTGAGGACTTTCTTGTCATCTCTTCACTTACCTTGCCTTTAATCTTCCTGATAATTGTCTTAATTTATTACTTCCAGTTCAAAAATCATTCTGCTTGGAAAAGAAAACAGAAGCAAAATAAAAGTAAAGTAATTTAGCCTTTTCAGTGTGATCTAGCTTCAACATCCCCTCTATACTAAGTATCAGTTCTAATTATTTCCTTCCTTTTTGAAAATGCTACAAGTCAATAACACCTCAGCTGCAAAGTTTTGGCAAAGAAAGAAGTAAATTGGGTTGAAGTCTTGCCTTTATGATAGGTTCATGATTAATTTTCTAAAATCTTCATCTTTTTCTTCCTTTGCTACAAGTCCTGCCTTCCCACAATGGTATTGCTTCTAAATAACTCCCTCCATAGACTCACCCAAAAGCTTTCCACTCTTCTCCTTGAAGATAGTGTCATAAATCAATGACGGTGAACCTATGACACAGGTGCCAAAGATGGCACACAAAGCACTCTCTGTGGGCACATTCACTGCCCTCTCCCCCCCCCCCATTCATTACTAGAAAGCAGAGGGCCTCAAGTGGAGTTGCTCCCTTCTACCTCTTCATTGTGCCTGTGGACATTTTTTCACATCCCCCACCCCTCTGCCCAATGGGAGTACACAGGGGTAAGGTGGGTGGTTTTTAGCAGCAAAGCTGGAGGGGAACAGAGTGCTCAGGCCACTCCCTTCCCCCTCTTATATTCTGAAGGCATTCCTCACTTCACCAACCCCTCTGCCTAGCAGCCCAATGGGAGTGCTTTCTCCCTCCTCTGTGTAGGGTAAGGGACAATGGGGGTGGGGAAAGAGAGCTGCCTAGCACTTGGTCTCTGGAGGAGGTGGGCACGGCACTTGGTCGGGGTAAGGGGGTCAGGTAAGGGCAGGACCTGGTACTCCATCGCTAAAAGGTTCACCACCACTTTTATAAATGAAAAGATGGCCAGGTAAAGATATTTAAGGCAAAATAAATTATTTTCCATTGAGGGATCAAGATGTCTTCATGGAAAAGTTTATTCTTTTAAAGAGTCATCATGAAAAGTATATTAGTGGGAGATTTGGAGATGGTGTATTTTTTATTTTTTAAATTGCCTTTTATAAATAATATATAGCAGTAGAAAGGATCAGGGAATAGCCAATAGTAATTTTTGCTTAAATTTAGAGTTTACGCAAGGGACAAAAGTAAAATAAGACTAGAAAGGCAAAAATTGGAGTTAGATTACAGATCTTTTAAAATATTAGACCATACACATGCACTTATACACATATATACATGAATGTGTGTATCTATGTATGCACACACATGCATGTATATATCGTGTGATATGACTTCCACCAGTACATCTCAGAAGGTGTGCTTTGTGCTGCAGGCAATTTGTAAGACTCTTACCTCTTTATGAGTTTTGAGTGGGTCAGGCAGAATCTACAATCCTTGTAGTCAAATTTTTTATATTAAACTTCCCTTGCAAATTCACCAAATGTTCATGTTCCTGTCCCACACCCCAGTCACCCAGTTTCACAACATGGCCTTTTTCAATTCTTTCTTCCTTCTCACGCCACATAATCATTTAGTTGCCAAATCTTGTCATTTCTACCTCTCTGGTATCTCTTCCAGCTATTTCCTTTTCCTAACTTGCATGGCCCTGACCCTAGTTAAAGCCCTCATTACTTTTTGCCCAGACTATTACAATAGCTTTCTAATTTGTCCCCCACTCTGAAGTCTCTTTCTACCATTCCACTGCCAAAGTACTTTTCCCAAAGCACAGGTCTGACCTTGGTACTTCCATTTTCAATAATTCCAGAGTTTCCCTATTGAATATGAGGTTAAATATCATTTTCATATTTACCTCATACTTTTAAAAATAAGGAAGCACATTAAAATGCATATTTAGTTTTTTACTTTTTTTAAACTAGAGGTGCATGATCAGAAAAGTTTGGAGACCTTTTGCTAGAAACAGCCACCTTTAAAATGAACTTTTGAACTTTCAAGAAAAACCACTATCCACATCCAGAGGAAACACTGCAGGAGTAAAAACACCGAAGAAAAACAACTGCTTGAATACATGGGTCAAAGGGATATGGTTGGGGATGTAGACTCTGAATGAATATCCTAGTCCAAACAACAACATGGAAATAGGTTCTGATCAAGGACACAAGTAATACCCAATGAAATTGCATGTTTGCTGTGGGAAGAGTGGGTGGTGGGGAGGGACGGAAATAATGTGATTATTGTAACCAAGGAATAATGTTCTAAATTGACTAAATAAACTTATTCAAATGGAAAAATAAAATAAAATGAACTTTTTAAATACAGTCCCTTTATAAATTGAAAACTATTTATATGTTTCTTTCTGGATTTCTTTTTTAATATGGTTACATTGAAAGGGGTATATTTGGTTCACATATGCTTACATGTATTTAATGAAGAAAATATCCAAACTGACCTATCTGTGGAGACCAGAGAAGAGCTTTTTTCCCTCTTTGGCCTTTTTTTATATAGTGGACACAAAGAAAGGAAAGGAGAATATTTGTTCCTAAGAGTTAAGGTTGAAAAGTATTTCTTATAGAGCCCAACAAGATAATTTTTAGTGAACTGCTGTAGGAGATAAGAAGTCTCATTTCTTGGTAGATATATATATATATATAATATATATCATGATATATAGATAGTATAGTTTGCTAATCAGAATCATTTATCTATAGTTGATAACATAAAACTCAGCTATAAAACATCTAATTGAATGATTATTTGGGGGATAACAGGGTTCATGTTGGTTAGTAGGTAAGTGTGTTTCAGTTTCAGTGTGATACAGTGAACCCTCATGTTAAACCTATAGGTTTAAGATAGTAACTAGGGTAAAAGCCAAAGTACAGGAAAGTGGCATAATAGGGAAATATATTGGGACTATATGGGCAGTTAGTTGGCACAGTAGATAGAGTGCCAGGCCTAGAGTCAGGAACACTAATCTTCCTGAATTCAAATGTGGCCTCAGACACTAGCATCTATGGGAACCTGAGCAAGTCACTGGATCCTGTTTGCCTCAGTTTCTTCATCTGTAAAGTGAGCTATAGAAGGAAATGGCAAACCACTGTCTTTGCCAAGAAAACCCCAAAAGGGATCATGAAGAGTCAGAAACAATTGAAACAAC
The DNA here is from genome assembly GCF_027887165.1 of Monodelphis domestica. NCBI lineage: Eukaryota > Metazoa > Chordata > Mammalia > Didelphimorphia > Didelphidae > Monodelphis > Monodelphis domestica. Next base: position 298,989,638 of record NC_077230.1, read on the forward strand.
TGAACAACTACTAAAGCACTTTATAATACAAACATTTGTTAGGTACTCAAGGATGCAAAGATAATAATAAAAAAAAAAAAGAAGCCAGGTGCTTATGTTCTCTAGAGAAAACCAACATGCGCATATATTTATATACCAAATATATGGTACATGTATATATTTATATACTAAATAAATACAGGATAGTGAGGACACACTAGTATCCAAGGAAATCAAAAAGATACTCATGTAAAAGGTGGCTATAAATTCCATCTAAAAAGGAATTGATCTTATAAAGATTATGTGTGCTGAAGTACAGTGTTCTGTACTGTAAAATACTGTAAGCATTTGCTGTTCATTTCAGTTGAGTCCAGCTCTTCATGACCCCTTTTATTTTCTTAGCAAAGATACTGGAGTGCCATTTCCTTCTACAATTCATTTTATGAATGAGAAAAGGGACACAAACAGGATCAAGTGACTTGCCTAGGATCACACAGCTAGCGTGTGTGAGGACAGATTTGAATTTAGGTCTTCCTGACCCCAGGTCCAGTGCTTCATCCACAGCATCACCTAGATGTATTAGGCTTTCTTCTAAGTGCTAGAGTAACAAATACAAGAAAAAATACTTTTCACTTTTAAGGACCTTAGATTATAATAGGGAAAGACAAACATAAAGTTGGACTTTAAAGAGAAGACAAAGATTCCAGAATAGAGACATCTTGAGATGACATGGGTAACTGGTAGAGAAGGAACAGATAATGAATATATATATATATATTAATAACAATAATGGCACTTATATAGCACTTTAAAATTTGTAAGACCCTTTATAGATATTGTCTCACCACACTAGATTCTCAAAGCCTGTGCTGGCAGAAGTTCTGGAAGATAGGAAGTTTGTCAGTACAACCCCAGCAATGATTTTGTAGGAGGCTTGTAGGCTTGTTTGGAGCCAGCCAGAATAGAAGGGCTCGTCATCAGATCTTAAATGCAAATAAAGATTCTACAAAAGTACAGGGGAAGTGTATCAGTTGAAGAGTGAGAACACATGATGAAATCACACATCCTTAAGATTTGGAAAGATCAAGTCCTAGACTTGGAGGCAAAGCATGGATTCAAATCTTGGACCTGACATTTGTTCATTGTATAACCATGAGTGACTCATAAATTTTGAACTGTGGTCTGTTTACCTTTAAAACAGAGATGATACCTGTAGTGTGAAATTGTCATGAGGCTTAAAGGACATGTCTGTTATATTGTTTATAAATTTGAAAATTTTTATGTAAATATCATGTTTATTCTAGCAATCTACCTGGAAAAGAAAAAATTAAAGTGATTTAATCATCCTGTGTTGTTTAAGATGCTAAAACTATCTTGCTTTCTTGTATTTGCAACTCTTGCACTTAGCAAAAAGCCTAATACAGCTAGGTGGTATAATAGACAAAGCATTGGGCAGGAAGTCAGGAAGACCCAAATTAAAATCTGGCCTCAGACATTAGTCACTTGGATTGTATTTGTGTCCATTTTCTCACATTGTAAAAGGAGCTGGAGAAGGAAATGACAAACCAGTATCTTTGTTCAAAAAACCTCAAATGAGGTCAAATTAGCACAGTTGTTATTGAGATTTTTCTCTTTTTTTTTTGCATATTTTTAGATTTACAAATAAAGGACTTATATGTTAGGTATTCGGGCCCAATCTCCATACCTGGATATAAAAACTGATGGTTAGACCTCATCGACATTTTAAAGAGAAATTATTTGTCCTAGAGAAGAAAGATAGCATACTTGGAAATTTTGAAAGTCTAATTGGGAAGGAATTAGATTATCATAATGAAAGACAAATTTGAACTTGAACTCAGAAGGGTTAGGTTGTAAATTCCTAAAATCATTGTTTTTCTTGGATTCTGACATTATATCCCATGAATATTGTAAGAAATAATTAATGCTCATTCATTTCTTGAATGTCTTTACATTAGAAAACTATAAAACAAGAGGCATATGACAGTTCTAGACTTAGGATCAGGTTCTTATATCCCATCTCAAACTCCTTGGGCCTCAGTTTCCTCATTTGTAAAATGGGGTTAACAATTCCTGTAGTTCCTGACTCACTGGGTTATTAAGCTCAATTGAAATAATTTGTGGAAAGCACTTTACAAATATTAAAGAACTATACAAACACCAGCTATTATTCTAATTGAACTCAAATAGCATATAGTGGACTAAGTCTGGGGTCTACAAACCTTCAAGGAGTCAGGCCATTGAAATTTCAGGAGATCTGTGAAGTGGGATGGAGAAAAAAAATTAAATCTTTATTTTCACCATCCTTTGATTTCCATTGTAACCTTATGTGCTTTGTATATTAATTTAAAAACATTCTCCTGAGACGGGTTCTATAGCCATCACCTGAGAGTTAAAGGGGTCCCAAAAAGTGAAAAAAGCCACTGGTTTAAAAGATTGTATTTTTCATCTATGTCTACATGGTAGTTGTTTAGTACATAATCTAACATTATAGTTCTTGTAAGTTCCAATTTTCTGAAACAAAATTAGACATTTCTTCTTTAGAATATATATTTTTCACTGTGATTTGTTTTATTTACTTTTAAGCTTTGCTAATCTATTTGTTTTTCAAAACTTCATTTCCCCCCTCCAGGAAGGCAATAGAAGAACTTCTCAAGGAAGCTAAGCGAGGAAAAACCCGAGCAGAGACAATGGGACCTATGGGGTGGTAAGTTCTCATATAATAATCTTTAGTATTTTACAATTAAGAGAGGATGTTATAGGAGGCAATGTACTAAAACGTGCCTTTACATCTAAATTCATTAATTCTGACTTCATTGATTCTGAATTTGGAATAACTCAGCCATTCTAGCCTGTGGTTTACTTTTGTACTGCCTATGGTGTGAGATTTAAAATGGTTGAGGTCTTAAACTGTAGTGATTAAAATAGTGGAAGATATAAATTGTGATAGATATAAGAGAGGGTGAGTAAATTTGACCGCAGAAATATGTTTCACTACAGTGTCTTGGGTTTTAAAATCAAATATAAGGTGGTCACCAGGGAAATATTCCCAATTATTCAAATACCCAAGTCAATTGGGTTTTATAGAGATTTTAATTAACAATACAATGAGTAATCAAAGAAAGAGAGAGAGAGTAAGAAAGGAATAAGTATGAAGGGTCTCAAGCCAATATGGCCTAGACCTGAGTCTTAAAAGAGAAATCAGTCAGTTTTTTAACACTCACCACAAGGTCTGACTAAACAAGGATACTAGTGACACCAGTCCTTCCTCAAAGAGTCTTCCAGCCAGAGATTGTTTCAAAGGGCCTCTCTCAAGAGCCTCCAGAGCTCCTACCCCAGAGGGACAGAGCCCCTCAGAGGAGCTCCTCAAGGAGCTCTCCTTCAGAATGAGATTTCCTCCAAGAGTACTTCTCCTCAAAGAGATCTATCTCCAAGGAAAGAGCCCTCAAGCATCAGTCCTCAAGGAAATGAGTCTCTCAGAATGAGATCCTCCAGAATGAGAATCAGAAATCGAGATCCCTGAATGAGATCCAAGCTCTTATTTTTAAGGGCAAAAATTTCCTCTGTCACCTCCCCTAAGTCCTTACATCTACCAATCACTGTAGATGTTTCTAAAGGACCGCCCATTTTGAATTCACAGCTGAGTAGTTTTAATCTCTTTAGTAAGTCAGAAAAAAATGCTGCTGTGTCGACAAATTTCATTAAGAAAAAACCTCTGAATAAGTTATCACCCTTTTAGGTTTAAGTAGTTTACAAGTTGCCCCACCTATATGGGTATCTAGCATCCCATTGTATCAATTTTAAAAACAGGCATGACTCAAAGAACTTCCTGTCCTTTCCATAAGCATGGGTCAAAGCACTTTCATTGTTCTGAAGGAGTTTTCTGTCCTAAAGCAGTCTTAAGTAGGGTGGAGTAGGGATATTCCCAAGGCAAGGAGTTTTCACATTCAAGTAGAATTCTCACTATCTGCTAGGGAATTTTTTTAAGTAGAAGATTCCCCAATGGGGAAATTTCCAACATTCATAAGTCTGAGAAATTTTAAGGTTTACAATGGGGATAAAAAGCATTGAAGACCCTCAAGCTTGATCTTCACTTCTATTCAGCAATCTGCCATCTATATCCTTATTGACTCCTTAGTTCGTTCCCTGTCTCACACCCTAGCTTGCCACTTACTTGACTGAGAATGAGACCATTCACTTCTCTAAACTTCTCTGACTGGGGGGCAGCTGGGTGGCTCAGTGGATTGAGAGCCAGGCCTAGAGATGGGATGTCCTGGGTTCAAATCTGGCTTCAGACACTTCTCAGCTGTGTGACCCTGGGCAAGTCACTTAACCCCCATTGCCTAGCCTTTACCACTCTTCTGCCTTAGAGCCAATACATAGTATTGACTCCAAGACAGAAGATAAGGGTTTGTAAGAAAAAAGAAAAATAAAACTTCTCTGACTCAATCCATTCCCCCATGTGAAAAGGTATCCTTGCTTCTAAGGAATACTGATTTCTCCACTGATACCTTTTAATCCCATGCTCTCATGCTCTCCTACCTCTAGATCCTGCAGTCATTTCCTCGAATACATTTTCAACTTTTCAGTTTCCACTGATTCCTTCCTATTTGAAAACAAACATTTATGTCTCCCAAATCCTAAAAAAGACTTTTCTGTGATCCTTCTACCTCATATGGCTGCTGCCCTATTTTTCTCCTCTTTAGTGTGAAATGTCTTTAAATGTTCTCTATACCCAATATCCCTTCTCAGTGCATTATCATCTGGTAATGATACATATTATCATTACAGCTCCCAAGAGACAGAAATTCTTTCCTAAACTTTTTTATCTTCCTCAACTCCGAACACACTTTTCTATGCATGGTAAGTATATAATCAGTATTAGATGAATGATATATAGGTTGCCCACAACTTAGGAACTGATTAAGTTGACAAGCTGGCTAGAAAATCATCATTGAAGAAGTCTCAAGCGCAAGAAAGGCAGCAAGACCAGCTTGAAGGATGCCACATATTTTTACCACCCCTAGACTGTTCATTTGGCTGTGTTTTAAAAGAGAAACTTTTAATCTTAAAGGGTTGACTAAAGCAACTACAATTTTCCTATGAAAACCCCATGTTTAGCCAAATTTAGGGGATGACTATGCTAGCATGAAAGCATCAGCTACTTTAGGTAAAAAAAGTCCTCTGCCTCATAGCTACACAGAGGAATGGTCACATATTAGATCTTGCTATTAGCCACAAGAATTCCACTGCTCTAATTAGAAGCTTTGACTGTCTGACTAAAATGATAGGAAGCTTTCATTCTACCCATCCCTATACTTCATCTTTCTCTGTTCCCTCTACCCTTTAGTACTTTCTCAAACCCTGCCCCAACTTACTTCTCTCTCTCTCCAGGCTTAACCTAATAGTTATCTATTTCAGTTCTGTACTATCCTCTGCTCTTGAGTCCCTTGCCCCTTATCCAATTGTTGCTCTTCTCTAGCTAAAGCTCAGCCCTCAATTACCCTTTAAGCCATTTTTAATCCTACACATGAGCTTCTGAACAAAGATAAATGAAATCTCACAGCCATGCTGAGTAGATACATTACAAACTCATATTTTCCAACCTCATTTGAGCCTTCACAGCAGCAAGGGTAATCTTTTTATTCTTCTCTCATTTGGATCTTCACCACAGAAGCTATTCCAAACCTTGTCTTCCATCAGGTATTCTATTCCTCTTCTTAGAGGTACTGTGTGGTAGAGTGAATAGAGCCCTGGATATGGAGTCAGGGGCACTTGAGAGTTCAAATCTCACCACAGACACTAGCTATGTAGCTCTAGACAAGTCTCTACCATAGTTTCCTCATCCATAAAATGAGGGTGATAATAGCACCTATCTCCCACTGTTGTTGTGAGGGTAAGGTAAAATGAGATATTTGTTAAATACTTTGCAGGCCTTTGAAATGCTATATAAATGCTACCTATTGCTATCATCATCATTATTATTATCATCATCATCATCTTTATCACCTCAGATCTCTTAGTTGGGTACCTTGTCTCTTTACTGGAAAAAAAAAAATGGACATCATTTGATATGATGAGCTCTCTCTTCTATTCTCCTTAACCCAAAACCCATTTGACATCATCTCCCACTCTCTTCCTTTCCCTCATTTTCTGATAAAGATGTGGCTTTCTTACAATGACCAGCCCCCTCTACATGTGTACTTAATCTCATTCCCTTCAACCTTTTCTACTAGATTGCAACCTCAGTTATCCTCCCTTTCCCCACTAATCTTCAGCCTCTCCCTATCAACTCCTTCCTTTCCTTCTGTCTTCAAATATGCCCAGCTTTCCCCTATCCTTAAAAAAACCCTTCATTATATCCTTCCATTTCCTCAGGTTATTAGTCTCTCTTTCTGTCTCTGTCTCTCTTGTCTCTGTCTCTGTCTCTCTCTCTCCCCATCTCCCTCTCTCCCCCTCCTTTCCTCCTTCCCTTCCTCCTTTCCTCCCTCCCTCCCTCCCTTCCTCTCTCCCTCCCTTTCTTTTTCAGCCAAAATGAAAAACTTATCTACACTCTCTGCCTTTCTCATTTGTCTTCCAGTCTCATTACCAACTGAAACTACTATCTCCAAAATTATCATTAATAACCAAATCTGGTGGTATTGTTTCATTCCTAATCCTAGACTTGACTATTGCATTTGACACTGTTAACCATTGTCTCCTCTTAGATACTCTTTCCTCTCTGGATTTTTGTGACACTTTTCTCCCCTATTTTCTTCTCTCTGTTTGATTTCCCCTCAATGGCCTTTGCTGACCCATCATCCATATTTTGCTGGTGAATGTTCTCCAGTATTCTAGCCTTCTCTTTTTCCTTTGCATATTCATTAGCTCCTCTTGGTTTAATGATCTCTATGCAAGTGACTCTCGAATCTTCATATCTATTCCCCCTACCCTGACACCAGTCTCTCCACAATTACCTATTGAATATTTCAGTCTGAATGTCCCAGATGTCTTAAACTCATTCTCTTTCTCTCTAAAAACTGCCCCCTTCCAGATTTTTTCTGTCAAAAGCTCTACCATCTTTCCAGTGTCTTTAGGTTCATAATCTTTATCCTCCATTCCTCATTCTTCCTCACCTTGCATATTCAATAGTGGCTAAATCTTGCCTTTTCTAACTTTAATAACAACTTTTTCACCTGACTGATCCCTCCCTTCTACTGATAGAAAGTTTAGGACAATGTCTAACCCATGATCTCCTTGCTTCAAGTCTCTTACTCTATTGCCAAAGCAATTTTCCTTAAACTCAGATCTGAACATATGACTCCTGTAAAGATTAACATTGGGGGGAAACTGAGGCAAGTCAAAATTCGTTTCCCTCTGCAAGGAGTATTATAATTTTATGAAGTTTATTAAAGATTGAGAATTTAAAGAAAATACAAGTAAGAAAGGCATGTGCTAGGTGGGCCAAGAGGCCCAATTCAATTTCACTCACATCATGAGAGACGAGTCTGCTCTGCAGCGGAAGTAGGAAAGAGCCCCTCAGTAGTCAGAGAACTCCTTTAAATAACAATTTGCTCTCGGCCCAGGTGAGAATTCAATGAGATTACAAAGCATTCTAGGGAAGTGGAATAAAGACTTCTGGGGATTGAAGTCCTGGATTCAAGTCTCCATTTTTACATTCCCCTACTCATCCAACCCCAACAGCTTCTAATTGCCTCTGAAACAAAATATAAACCTTTCTAGTTGACTTTTAAGTCCCTACATACACAATCTGACCCCAACCTAGTGTTCCAGCCTGTTTGGATTTAACTCTTCCTCTGTCCCTCTACAATCTAGTCAAACTGACTTTTTTCCCCCCTCTCGATTTCAACACTCCATAGTACTACCTGTTCCTTTGCACTCTCATCCCATCCCTGCCTCACCTCTACCCCATAGAGCTCTCTCTCTCTTTCTCTTTCTCTCTCTCTCACTTTATGATGCATCTGTTACCATCTTTCAAATGAAACCTTTCCTGATCCCCAACTGTGTTCTCCTTCCCAAACTATGTTTTATTTAACTACCTTCTGTCCATGTATTTGCAAGTTTTAACATTATAGATTAAAATTTCAGCGTATTTTGTTTAATATCTTTAAGTTTTATTTTTTATGATTTTTCACTGAACTGGTCATTGGATACTACTACAAAGTGAATGTCTGGAATGGTACCATGCTTCATGGGATCAGATTTCATTATAGTATTTAGAGACCCCAAAAAAGAAATTCTTTGCCAGCAATCTTCAGAACACTACAATTTGGGGCTGGGGAGCTGGTGGGGGTAGAATTCTTCCTTTTTGACTCTAGCCAGTGCCCCTCAGGGTCATTTCAGGTCACTTCTGTTATTCTGAGAACATAGGTATTCTTCATCTTCCCTTCTGCCAGCCCCTAATGGTATTACTGATGCTTGGCTATAGGTCATTTCTCCATTGGCAAGGTTCATCCTTTGCAGACTTAAAAGTGAGCATTTTCCATAAGAGACTTTGTTCTGTACCTGAGCAACAGGAATTATTTTACTTTGCTTTTCTAATAACTTAATGCATATTAAGCAGTTCTCAAAGGGATGATAGAACATGATTTGTATTCTTAAAGCATTTTGAGGACCTTTATATTTGCCTTTTTAAAAAAAATAAGAAGCACTACATCTTTCCCTTTCATGATCAGTAAGAAAGATCTAGGTGAAATGGTTGAGTTTGTGCCAAAAAGAAACTGCTGAACTAAAGAAAATTAAAGTAAGGTGCCATTCTTTATTTCAAATGGAATGTAGTCATTCAGTGCTATAATTTCCTGGATGTAATTCAGCTGAAGGATCTCTTTAGAATCTGTTCTTGACTTGAGACCCCATGGAGTCTGACATTTTGGCACATGTGACCTCCTTTTAGTCAGCAGAGAGTAATTGTAAATATAAATTTCAGAAACTTGGCTTAACTTAGTTGCCTCCAAAGCTACTGTCAGTTTGTTCACATTTACAGTATATTGGCCTGTTTATAAACCAGTACAGTTTAGACTGAGGCATTTTGATTATGGTATTTGTTTCTAAATAAGTCTGAGAAAACTTACAGTAAAGAAAAGGACATTTCAATAAATAAATATAGTAGGGATGGAATTTGAGGTTTAATTGCTTTTCTAAATTAAAAAAAAAACAGTTTTATGTTTCATATAGTACTTTTTTCCTTTGTTTTAAATCAATCTGGTTATTAAGGAAAAATTATTCTATGCAGACCTTTTAAGAAATCAACCAGTATCTTTGAAAGAAAATTCATTTCTCTCTCATTTGAGGACTGGCCTTCTCCAGCTGCCTCACTACCTAAAATGTTGGAAACTGAGGCACAGAGAAATTGCCTGATGTCAACCAGTAAGGTCAGGGGTACCAGTGTCTGGGATCCTCAGATTAGTACTTTTCACATTAGTACTCGTGTCACAATGCTGTGTTCAAGTGACGTATTATCTTATGACACCGAGCCATTCTTGTGCCCCATATTCCTTTTACATACAGTAGTGAAGATGAACAGGAATCTGTGAGCCTTAAATGTATTATCATTGGCTTTCCCATCAATGCAAATGATTTGTTGACATAGCATTCCGTTTACATTCTCTCTTAATTCTGACACTGTTTACATACCTTTTTTGGTTTACTTAACTGCTCTTTTCATTATTGTCCTTGCTCTTCCCCTTCATAGTTATATTTATTTTGCTCCTAGGAGGTTGTAATGATAGAAGAATGCTGCTTATTTAAAAATTATTTGGGAGAAAATAGCTATATAAATCAAAACATGATACTTGTAATATGAAATGATTCTTTCTCGGGGACACTTTTGCTTATTGACTGCCGGGAATGCAACATGCCATTAAGGTACTTTACACATGCTATAAAAGGACTTTTGTATACAAAATAATTGAGGATTGGTATTTGTAATAGTGAGGATTATGTCACATTAAGGAACATTTTTAGGTGGCCACATGTGGCTTTATTTTATGTCAATATTATAAACTGTAGGTGGTGGGGATGGTAGTATTGAACAGCAAAGTAAATAATAACCAGAAGAAAATAAAAATGTTACCTGGTTCCATGCTGTGTCAGGAATATAGTGCTATCCTTGCCTCACACTTTACAGAGATGTTATTTTAGTCTCACATCCTTAGTCATGCAAAGGGAGTATACTAAATGGAAATAACTATTTTCTGGGCTATGAATATTTTCACATACATACTTGGGCTAGGACAAATATGGACCTGCATAAATATAATGGTATTGGATTAAGTGGTATTAAATAACTCTAAAAATCTGCCTGTAGATGTCAGCCATTGGTTTTGATGCTAACAGACTGCTTAATTTCTCAAGGCTTCAGTTTCTCCAAAGAAAAATTGAGGCTAATTTCTGGAATACATCATAGTTAGGCTAGAGAGCAGGGAACATTGGAAGATGGTGCTTCTGATAGTGTTGCTTTCAGTGTTGTATGTGTTTATAACTGAATGTGATGTGAATGGATGGGACCATTTTTCCTTCATTGTACATACTTTGTTTTTCTACTGGCTTTTTCCACATTGGCTTCTCTATACTGGTATGCTTCATTAAAAAAAGCAAGTTCAAAGACCATCACCCAAGCTCCAGTTTCTGTTGCCAATTTGCCTTAAAACAGTTTTTCACCTGTCATAAGCTTTTGGTAGCACTGAAACATGTCTCATTGCTATTCTTTCTCTTCTTTATCGTTCTTACCTATAATTCCTTTATTGCAACTTGATTACCCCACCACCCAGTTATTTGGTTTTCCTGCTGCCACTCCTTTACCCCTAAGACATACATTCTTGCTTTACACTTAACTATAAATATTCGTCCTTGGATGAGTTGCTTAACCTGAGACTCATTTTCTTCAGAAGTCAAATGAGTTGGATTAGAATAGATGATCATTAAGTGCTTTTCCAAATCTAAAGGTATGGTATCTTCTTTGGATATCTGACTTATCTGAACTTGGTTACTACAGAATAATTTTCATGCCTGTGAATTTCATTATTAATGGTTATATTTTGCCTTTCATAGACTAATGACAAATTAACAGTAACTAATCCTTTTGTGCTACTTAGTGTAGTGATGGTGAACCTTTTAGTGACTATGTGCCCAAACTTCACCTTCAGGCTGCACGTGAGACCCACCCCCCTTATCCCAGACAGGGGAGGGAGGAATCTCTCCCATTGGGCTGCTTGGCAGAGGGGCAGGGAAGTGAGGAATGTCCTGAGGAGCATGGAGTGGGGAAGGGGGGCAGCTCCTAATGGCATGTGTGCCATAGGTTCACCAGTACAGACTCAGCTGTTTATAAAGCCATTTCCTCATAACAAGCCATGGAGGAAAGAAGTATAAATAGTATTATCAGTATTTTACAGATCAGAATACTGAGGTTTAAAATAAGTGCTAGAGCTACAACTCAAGCCCAAGGTTTCTAAAATCAAAACCAGTGCTTTCCACCATATCACTTGGACTACCAGGTAGCTGGCTTAGATGACTCCTGTGATTCCAATGATGAAGTTATAGTATGACAATTCTGTAAATCAAAATGTGTTAAGTGCTTACTGTGTGCAAAGTATTGGGCCAGGTACATACCAGACACTGCTGCTTATATTTGAGCAGTGTAGTATAGTAATGATAAAGATTAGAAAAATCCTGTTGATGTTCATTTCCCTTTTTCCATTACTAGGTCTGTTTTACAATTTACTTTTCTTCTTCCCCTGCTACCCTTTTATAATGGCCTGTTCTTTCACCCTACTATATAAGCTTAGGTTTACAATAGGGTGCCTAATAGTCACATAGAATTGTGGCTCATGAGGGGCCTCCTCCTTAGACATTTTAGATATTGTCCTGGTCAAAGGTTCTGCTTTGTGATTATTAGCATGTTTCTCAGATATCCCCATCACACCTTTCCTAACCAGATAATCAGTCTTAGTTTTACAAATGTTCTGCAGTGTGAATAGCCTGCCTTGTCTGGTTTGTAACCCTTCTTAATTCAAATCATTTCAGTTCAATGAATACAAGGTATTGTGGATGTAACGAAGAAACCAGTTGACCACCCTTAACGATCTTACTGTATAGGAGAGGTAATGAGAAATGTGCAAACAATAATAATAACAGCAATAAATAATAATAGCTAACATTTCTATAACACTTACTATGTGACAGGCACTGATGCTAAGTAATATACAATTTTTACTTTGGCCACACAGCTAGCTAACAAGTATCTCAGGCCCAATTTGAATTCAAGTCTTTCTTACTCCAGCCCTCTATGCCATCCCAGTGCCACCAGGATCACATCTGAAGTTAGACAAAGTACATCAGAAAGGACAGACAGTTGTTGGAGGATAGGATCATTTCTGACTAGGACAATTAGAAAAGATTCCATGAAAGAAATGACACCTAAAACTGGGCCTGGAAAAGAGAAGGGTTTCAGCAGGCATATTAGTCAGTTCCCTCAGTGAAGGACAGTGTTCACAAACACATAGAGAGAAGGGAGAAGAGAGCAGCTTGGGAAAGAAGCAAAATCTGCTTTCAAGTCCAGTCTCAGACTGTGGTCCTGGACAAGTCTTTTGATTTCCCTTGGCTTCCATTTCTTCAGTTATAAAATGGGAATAATAAGAGGCCCTGCCTTTTACCAAGGTAAAAATTGTAAATCACTTAGGACCAGTGCCTGGCACATAGTAAGAGTTATATAAATGTTAGCTATTATTATTTATTGCTGTTATTATTACTTTTATTCTAAGTACTTGTATATGTTTTATTGCCTCTAGTAAACTGTAAGGTCCTTGAGGATGGACACTGGTTTCTTCTTTACATTGTAAAATTTAAATTAATATCCAATAATTTTATTAATAATCACTTTAAGTAGAAAGAAAATAAACTAAAAGAAATAGAAGTTCAAACTTAATTATCTAACAAAAAGTAAACACACATGTGTAGATTCTCCTGACTGGCATAAATCCCTCTTTCCCAGCTGCGATCAGGGGAAAAGAGAGAGGGGGCAGAGTCACACAAACTTTATCTCCAAAATGTAAGAACATAATGTGAGAACAAAAGTAGGATGCTGGAATTTAGAGTCCGGGGGAGCAGATTCTAATTACACAATCCATAATGCCATTTTGAGGATAAAATGAAATAGTATTTAGAATGTGCTTTACAGACCATAAAGTATTAGATAAATGCTAGTTTTGATTATTATTAAATAGAAGAGATCAACAGTGAGTGTTTGCTTTTGGCTATGATATAAAGTAAGTAAAAGGAAATAGTATGGAATAAATCCTGGACAGGAGTGGGATGTGGGGGTAGGGTATATATAGTTGATTAGTCATATCTGACGACCACATTTGAGGGATTCTTGGCAGAGATACTGGAGAGTCTTACCATTTCCTTTTCCAGCTCATGTTATAGATGAAGAAACTGAGGCAAACAAGGTTAAGTGAGTTGCTCAAGGTCACATAACTATTAAGTGTCTTGGGCCAGTTTTGAACTTATGTCTTCCTAACTCAAGGCCTGACTCTATCCATCATGATGCCTGTTGCCCTGGAGGGGGTTGGGGGTAGGATGGAATACCTCATTATGGAGGAGACTTTGAGTTTGGAATTTAATCTGTGGACAGTGGATAATCTGAATTTTGAGCCAAAGGCTGGGATTGCTGATTTGAAGGCAATACCAATCTTTTGCTTTTTAAAATACTAATCAGGTAGAACATTGTTTTAACTAGTTTTAAATCTTTGAAGACAGTGCCTGGGTTTTCAGACTCTGGGTACCATGCATACAAACATTGCCTTCTACAACCTATTTACTACAAATGTATGAAGTCTAATTCTTTTTGGCAAACTGAACTGCTCAAAACCCAAAATTAATTTTCAGGTTCTGACTAATATGGGGTAAATAGGTGATTTGCTTCCCAACTTGGGTACCTCCTTTAGCACTTTAGCATTGTAACTACTTTGTGAGTGAAGAATGCATAGATCTATCTGTGCGTGTGTGTGTAAGTGTGTTCTTACAATAGAAGAAAAAATTTTATTACATCTAGGCCAGATCACTTTTCAGAAGTCAATCAGTAAGCATTTATTAAATAAATGCCTACTATGTACAGAGTGCATTTCTTCTCAAGTATGTATTAGATTGAGCCCCTCCAATTGTTAAGATTCTGTAAATGACCTTCAGAGTTGCACAGATAAATGCTAAGGAGCCAAGACTAGAATCCAAATCTCATGACATCCAGAAGGATGCTTATATTTATTCCATCCCTCAAATAATAGAAAATGGAAACTAGAGAAAATACATATTAATATCCTGATTATCTGGCATTTGTAGAATATTAGGTGAATTTTCTAGAGAACAGAAATTTAACCTATAAGAAAGAATTAAAAAAAATTTTTTTTAATTTTACCCATTTAAAAAAATAACCCTACCTTCCATCTTAGAATCAATCCCATGTACTGATTCCAAGACAGAATAGCAGTATGGGCTAGAGCAATGGGGGTTAATTGACTTGCCCAGAGCCACATAGCTAGGAAGTGTTGAGGCCAAATTTGAAACCAGGACCTCCTGAAACCAGTCCTGAGCCACATAGCTACTCCCCATTTTACCCATTCTTTATGGAGACTTTTCTAAAATTATTATATGCTTCCATATATAGTATACTGAAAATTTTAATATTTCCTTAATTCACATTTATATAATTTTAATTTCAAAGACAAGTACTCGATACATATGAACGCATTTGATACTCGTATAGATATTACTGTTTTTAATCTCATTTTTACAAATGAAAAGACTGAGGATTAGCGATGTCACTTGCTACAAATCTATGTTACAAAGCTAGAATTCAACTAAAGTCCCACAGACAATTTTCCTTGGAAAAAATAGCTCCAGCTTCAGACAGATAAACAGATTAATTCCATCAAATGTTTAAAGAACAAGAACAGGGCCAGTTAGGTGGCTCAGTGGATAGAGTGCCAGGCCTGGAGTCAGTATCCTGGATTCAAATTCAAAGCCTCAGATACTTCCTAGCTATGTGGCCTTTGACAAGTCACTTAACTGATTTCCTAGCTCTTGTTGCTCTTCTGCCTCAAAACCAACAATTAGTATCAATTCTAAGACAGAAAGTAAGAGTTAAAAAAAAAAACCTTACTACATAGCACACTCTCCAAAATAGTGAAATAAATATGGTCTGATAAGTCAGAGAAAGATAGCCATGGGATCAATAATACTAATGATTTCAGTATTTAAAACATTGAATAAAATGCTGTCATAGATCATATAAAAGATTCTCAATATGAACCATGGATATTTACTAGTACTGTCAGGAGAGTTCAGCATTATGAAAAACCACAAAATAAATCAATAATCTCAAACTCAGGATGTCCAAAACTGAATTATTCTCCCACTCGCCTCCCCCTCCCCCACCAATTCCCCTCTAATTTTAAAGTTTTTTGTCTCTGTCTTTCCAGATTCCACATTTCCCTTGATTCCTCACTATCCCTCACCTTCCATATTCAGTCAGTTGCCAGATCTTGCCATTTATGACTCCACAACATTTCTCCCATCTAATCCTTTCTCTATCTATCTAATCCACCTTCATTTGGACCTTTATCATCATCTCTCATCTATATTATTGCAGTACATCCTGATTAATCTCCTGGCTCCTAGCCTTTTACCATTCCAGGTCAGTCCTATGCATTTTTGCCAAAAGTCTTTTCTTTCAGCCAAAGCAGTTGACAAAATTTCATGTTATGCCTCTAAAATACATGCAAACACACATACCCACACATACACATGCATACACACTCAGTAACTTACAATTAAGATGGATTTGAAACTTTTTGAATGGCCAAGGTCAAAAGTAAAACATGAATAATTTGGTATAGTTTTTTTTTTTAATCTCTACCTTCTGTCTTAGAATCAAAAGTGTATTGTATCATTTTGAAAGGAAGTTTCCTGATAATATGTGTCAAGTTTTCATATGACACTGAGCTGGGAGATCAAATGAGAGAATATATTATTAAAATATTATATATATAAATATATATAAACATATATTTAAAATATATATTTTAATTATATTTTATATAATATATATATAATTAAAATATATAAAATAATATATAAAATATAAAATATATATAAATATATATATATAAATATATATAAAAATATATAAAATATAAAAAAATATATAAATAAAACATATAATAAAAATATAATACAAAGTACTTTATATAGACTTTAGATCACTATATATGACTGTCATCTGCTATTATTATTAGCTATTGAGAAAATAGCCGCTAAATGGCAGAGTATTGGGCCTGGAGTCAGGAAGGCCTGAATTCAAATTTGGCCTCAGACATCAGCTGTATGACCATGGGCAGTTCATTTAAACTTCATTTGCCTCAGTTCTTCAACTCTAAAATGAGGATAATAGTACTTACCGCACAAGGTGGTTGTGAGGATCAAATGAGATATTTTTTAAATGCTTGGCATAGTGATACACCGATGTTGGAGGAGTGTTATATCATGTATAAATTATGTATTATTTGCATATTATAAAATTATCTTTTATATTATAATTGCTTATTTCCCACTTGGTAATAAAGTCAAGGTTCAAAAATATCTTGATGGCCTAGATCATTGAGCCCAAGCAGATGAAATTTAATAGATATAAATGTAAAGTCTGCATCTAGGGATTTTAGGGGACCACAAGTTTCATATGTATACAAGGCAACCAAGGAAAGACAAAGTGATCCCTTCCCGGAATTAAGAAAGGTCACTATATTCAGTTCTTAATACTTCATTTTAGGAAAGACAGGCAAGTCAGAGTAAGTCCAAAAGAGTGTAGCTGAGGATTAGAGCCCTTGAAATCAGAACACATAAAGGACTTAGCTATAACCACAAAACAAGTATCACCCTTGATTTGAACCTAGGGTTTCCTAACTCCATGTCCAGCACTCTGTCTACTGCATCATGTTGCTTCTCTGCAAAAATGATGCTGGACAAAAAAATTTATTGTTAGGAGGACCCTGAAAAAAATTCTGCTTGGTTCCAGAGTTCAGCTTTAGGAAAAACCAATAGTAATTCCAGAGACACAAAGTAAAGTAAAAGGAAGAATGAAGTCTTCACTTGTCAGAAATGTGACAGAAATGATTCCTATTCAAATTTAGATTAAATCAGACAATTTCTTAGGTATTTTCTGACAGTGAGATTTTTGATATTGTCCACAACTGAATTGGTCTGATCATTTTGGAAATAAACAAAATAAATAAAACTTTCAAGGAATCCTAGTGATCTTTTTATCCAGCAATCCCATTATTAGTTCCATGCCCTAATGAAGAAAAAGATCTACCTAAATGAAAATATTCTTAGCAGCATTATTCATAACAACAACAAGCTGGCATCAAGTTCTGTGCCCTACAATTGGAGAATAACTGAATATGTTCTATATGAATGCAGTGGTATGTTATTGCCATTAGGAATCATTAATGTAAACAAAATATAGAAATAAAAAATACAAATAAAATTTTAATGGGATGACCAAAAAGTGATGCAGAGTAAAGAAAGCAGAAATAATAGAATATTTAAATGTACTGTGGCTATATAAATGAAAACTACATTAAATGGCAACAGACCTTAAACTAACAAAAATGAAAAATACTGGCACAGCTCTATTTAAAAGCATGGTTTTGGGGGCAGCTGGGTGGCTCAGTGGATTGAGAGCCTACAGACAGGAAGTCCTGGGTTCAAATGTGGCCTCAGACACTTTCTAGCTGTGTGACCCTGGGCAAGTCACTCAATCCCCAATGCCTAGCCTTTACCACTCTTCTGCCTTGGAATCAATACACAGTATTAATTCTAAGATGGAAGATAAGGGTTTTAAAAAATAAATAAAAGTACAGTTTGCCCTTTTAAGATACAATAGAAATAAACATTTGGCATACAGAATCATTCATAAATACTTCATTGTTTTACTTAACTGTTTTGAAGATTAATTTGTTTTGTGCCTCTATTGCTAAAACAAAATATATTAATTAATAGGCCAGCACCCATTTTCTTTCAGACCTGGTTTCACTATATTTTGCTGAACAAATAGCTTTTGTATTTGACATGAGACATTGGACCAAGTAGGTCCATATATGCTGGAACTTTTTTTCTTGGAAAATGTTCTAGATATCAACTTGCTTTGAGGCATTTTGAATCTTTCTCAGAAAGATGGTAGGAAGAATAGGCACGATTCCCATAAAAATTGGTAAATCAGAAATTAAAGCAAACTTATCTTAGTTGATGTTCTTTTCATCTACAAGTTTCTCTTTACTGATGTGATTGACATTCTTAGACCAGGCAGCACCATCTAAAGTATATACTGATTTCTAACTCAACTAAACAATACTAACAGATAGCTCTCTGCCAGATTGCACTGTCATCTTTCTTATTTACACAATTTGATAGTGAAGGTGGAAGGAAGTGTATTTTACAAAACTTCATTAATTATTGTTTGTATGTTTGGGGAGGACTTTACCACTATCCTACAAATTCATCATGAGGCAGCATTTCTGAAAATATACCTTTCTTGCCACATTAGATCACTGTGTCTTAAGCTCTGATTAATGCTTAACGTTTTTTATAGAATTCCAGGCATAATCAATATTAAAAGTTTTATCTTTAATGTTCTTTTAAAGTCCTGTAGCATTGTGTAGCATAAAAAATCAACTTTCTCATGAAACCTATTCTGTAACATTTCATATTAAGAATAAAATTTTAGACCATAAAATCAATCAAGGAAGTAATACTTGTTTCAGGAAGATGGTAAAAATGTTACCAGACTCTACTTGATTCTGTAATTGAATAGCAATTTTCTTCTGGTAAGCTTCCAGTTCAGCAATAATCTTTCACTAAATATACAAAACTAATGATTGAGTCCAACCACCAGAAGATTGTATTTTATGGGAGTCTATAACGTATGCAAAATGGGAGAAGCAACAACCTTTTCTTATTTTGTTTAAAGCCCTGAGACATTTGATTCAACAAGATAAAATGTGGCAGACTTGCTAAAGTGGACCAGTTTCATCAGTACTACTCAATTGTTGACTGAATAGAATGGGCTCAGAAATGAGTTTTCTGGAAATGCCATAATTTTTCTGAAATTGCATGGCATGTTCCCAGAGGGAGGTGGAATTCAGATCGCAGAGACCATTGAGAGAGTAGGAGGAGTAACATGTAAAAAGCCTGGAGAGGTGAGATGGGAGGGGCAGAAGTTATGGAAGCATGATATTACTAGAGAGAAGAAATAAACTTTTCAAGGAAGAGACTTTAAAGTACAAATGAAGGTTTCAAAATACTTATTTTTTAAAAAGTAACATAAATGAAAGTTATGGTAGCATTATACTCTGGTTTTGTTTTTAAGGAAAATATGCATATATTATTTATACATTATATTTTTCCATGCTGGGTGCATTAAATAGGTCCAAATTAATCTTTCCGGACTATTTTACACTGAGTTCATAGATCAAATTACAATTAATGCAATAAGAAAACTTCCAGTTCTAACAGATTAGGAATGTTTCTTAAGGTCTAAAGATTTAATAACATAATAATTTGCCTGGCCACATAGGCTTTCAGATTCATTTTGTCCCTATGAGAATAAGCACTTGATTGTCTTAATATGTTGGTGTGAAGTAATGCAGCTGTTCAGCCATCAGTCTCAGAAATTAAAGCTGTCTTGATTTTTTTCTTTTCCTCTTGTACTCCAAGTTTACACTAGGTGGCATACAAGGAAAGCTGAAAACATGTAGAAACTTGATGCTCTTGAATTTGAATACTTTAACAATAATAATATTAACATTTAGTTTTTTAAGTTGCTATTTTGTCCTTTAATTGTTTTGATGTTTTTGTAGGATGAAGTGTCCTCTTGCTGGTACAAATAAAAGATTTCTGCTTAATACAATTAAGAACACATTACCCTCCCAGAAGGAGCAAGACCAAGAGCAGAAGGAAGACAATAAGGAACCTGAGCCAAGTCAGAACCGGAAAGAAGAAAACCCAAAGAAACACAGAACTCATCCGTACAAACACAACTTCCAGTCTCGGAGAAGAGTTAGTTATTCTCCTCCAAGGAAGCGGAACACCCAGGAGAAGTATGAAAAGCAATCTAACAAACGATGAGGCAGGCACTGAAGAATAGGCAAGACTGTTACAAGCAATGAATGTCATTAAATTTTGGACTGGGAAAGTGTTTAGCTTTCTTTTAATGGAGAAGGTTGTTCAGTGCAGGTCTTTAGCTAGCAGGGAAGACAGCTAAGAAAACAGTAGATAGATATTTTGTTGTGATTTTTAAAGAGTCTGTGGGTCATAAAAAATGACCCAGTATTCTTCTTTCTGAAAATTAATCCTAAGGGTAGAAGTCTTGACAAGTTTATCATATTTCAGTAGTATGTATATATTTGTTATTGCACCTTCTTTTGAAAGTTAGTTTGGAAATAAACAAATCTACACTTAGATTTAAAGTTTTTCAGAGATTGTTCAAACTCGTTCATAAATATCTGTTGTATTTCAATTGTGGTCATTTTTCAGAACTTGGAGCAAAATTGAAACTCCTTTAACTCTGTATTTTAGATTTGGGAGTATCAAATTTAGTGTGTTCAAAGAAGCTAAACAGCAGAAATCTTCTGGCTGTGGAAAACATTTAAAAACCTCCCTGTAAGATTTCAAGTGCTAATGTTTATCAAGAAATTTGTTAACATCTCTAGGACTTATTTTTGTTTAGATCACAATATAGAGCATTCTTTATATGGTTTTGAATTTACCTAATATAAATTAATGGAGATGAAAAATCCATCTCCTTTTTCCTCTTGCAGCAAAATTCTCATGTGTATAAAATACATTATTTCCTGAATGAATTTTTCTGAATTTTTCTCTAGAGCACATAAATTGAGAGGAATATAGTTTGGTGCTTTAGACATAACCCTCAAAACTAGACTTACTGTGCTTTGTTTGATGTTGAGGATTTTTATTCAGTGCTCTTTGGTTTTTCAGCTTAAATCCCCTAGTATAGATATCACAGTGCAAAGTTGAACCAGAAATCTTTTTAACAGAAAGTGTGCTGGATTATTTCCCCCTCCCCTGTGTTGGCATAAGCTTTTCTTAATGATATGATTCTAAATCTCATAGAGATTCCACTCCCACCCCCACCCCCAAACTCAGAACTACATAACAATGTATTCCTAGACCACAGAGAGAAGAGTCTCTCTACTCCTTTCCCAAATTTTCCAAGACGGCTGGGCTTATGCCTGGCTGCCCCCAGATAATCACTCAGCCACAACCATACTCCCAGCAGCCAAGAAAAGCTCTTTCTCTGCACTGAAAATCAGCACATTAGAAAGGCCAGCTCCAGAGTGTTGTAGAGGAGCCAGAGAATGCCATGACAAAATTGCTCTGTCTTCCCTAGTGCTACCCCACCACACCCTCTTTGTGTGCCCTCGGCCATGCACCCAAACTTTTCTATGAAGCCCAAGCTTCTGTGTGGTCAGAAGCCTGTGCATAGAACCACTACAACTAGGAGGATGGGGAGAAAAAAAATTCCTCATTCTTTCCTTTCGCCCTCCTTCCTCCCACCAAAAAAAAAAAAAATGTAGAGGGAGTCCTTCCATGACTTTCCAATATCTGATTCCCACTCTCATCATACACAGAAGGAAGAACTGAGTTAAACTGGACTTTATACAAAAGTTGTTATGCTTAAATAATCTTTACATCTGTATTATTTGTGTTAATTTATTTTACTTTGAAACATTTTGTATTCAAATATCTATTAGAAACAGAAAAGTTAAAAAGTTGGGATTTTTTGTAAATTTTTGCTTTCAATGATTAAAAATAAAGTTAAAACTATCACTTTTGTGCCATGTTTTTATTATATAAACTTGAGTGGGTTAAACATCTTTTTATGAAATTACACAGAAGCTGGGTTTTGCCTATTATTGATAGTCATTTTCATATTATAAGTTATAAAAGCCTATAAAATAATCATTGCCTTCTAAAAAGGCATGACAGTTTCTAAAACTAAAAAAGAAAAGTTTTAAAGCTGCATACAGCCAACAAGATATAAGGATTCACATCTATAAAAGGTTGGCATGTCCTGTCCTTTCTGCTGATTTCGACATCTTATTATCTCTAGATAAAGGTCCTATGTGGTTATTTATGAAGAATACTTTGCACTTCTGCAGTGACTATCATCTAAGAAGTTCCATTTATCCTTAAATTCTTTATTCAGTCTGTCAGATCATAGATACAGGCAAAGTAGATCAAGCCAGTCAAAGAAGTGGGTACCTGGTCCCACAAAGGTTAGCCTAAAAATGGAAAGCTGAGGCCTATATTGAGGAATTTACTATATTTACAGGGTGGCAAACAATTGCTATAACTTACTATGACTGGGATTATTGAGCAGATGAAATTTTTTATGCCTTCCAAACACTTGAATTTCAATAGGAATATTTTAGTCCTCAGCACATAGTCTGTTTAAGAACTACCAACACATTTTCTGTATGGCCTGTTAAAATTTCCCTTCATTGTATATCCAGTTCTGTTCCTTTGGAGAAATGTATCCATTTGTGATCTTTTACATTACGAAGTGAGGGAGCAAAAAAACTTTGAGGGAAATTACAGATGATGATGGGTTCTATTGGCAAATCCAAACAAGAGAATTGAGACTTTCCAAAGCTCGTCAGCTGGGGATAAGTTCAGGTTAAAAGGAAGAAGCTACTTTTCTGCTGCATCCTGTTCCTGGTAATGTAGGGCTCTTTCCCCCCTTTCCTCCTGGGGAGTTCCTTCTCCTTATTTAGCATTTGTTTACAAAGCTTATGGTACAGCTGCTGCTTCAAAGAGATTAGAGATAGCTGCTTCTGTAGCCAACAAATACCCCCCATAGTTATTTCTTAATTTAGGTTTACTTTTTCTGGTTTTGGTCCCTCCTTGCTGTCTCTCCCCCATCATCCCATGATTGCCACAGACCCTCTTCCACAGGCAGTAGAGCTCAGACCTTGGGTTCCTTTACCCATAAAATCCATGGAAGTTATCCAAAGATAGCAAACTGAAATTTAATATGATGCCTGTCAGACAAAGCTGCTTAATGTGAATTCCCAAACAGCAAGATTCTACACATTCAAGAATTGCCATATTTTGTAGTGACAGACATCAGTAATGAAACCTCTTCAATACCTTAAACCAAGATTTGTTTCTGAGCTCTTTAGGAAGTAGGCTGCCTTCCAACAGTTAATACCATCCTGATTACTCCTTTGAAGACCAGCCTTTCAGTCAAAATGTGTCCCCCCAAGGTTTTATTCTATGCCCTTTCTCACCCTGACAACACCTCTCCCAGTGGTCTCATCTATTCCCATAGACCAATGACTCAGATTTACCAGTGAACTCCTGACCTCTCCTCTTTTTTCAGCCTTTGAAGTATTGCATCCAATAGGGCGAACCTGATTTTCTGCAATAAGTGTGTTTCCTAAAAAGTTAACTTCATTCCAGTTATCCTCTTAACTACTTTTAGAAATTCAGAAATGTTTTACCTTCATTTCAGACTGATAGGAAATGACTCTCTTACTTATTCTCTGTCAAGTATTTTGAAGAAACTTGGTGTAAATCCTTTCAGTTTTAATGTGCTGGGTTAACCTGACAGTTGTAATGGCTTGCTAAGTCAGATTTACAGAAGCTGGTAAATTGTCAGGCAGTGAGTCTAAAATCTTGGAAACTGCCATTGGAGACAATCTTATTTGAGAATCATATGAGATGGGCTATTCCCCCAAGTGTTGGCCATATGAGCCTTTGCATAGAGTATATCATCTGCACACGGCACATAATTTTATAACATTCAAATAAATAGCAAAAGTTAAATAACTTTAAAAAGACTTCAAAACTGATCAGTCAATAAGCATTTTTTTATTGAGCATTTACTATGATCTGAGCCCTGTGTTAAGTGCTGGGAACACAGAAACAAAAACTAGGTCCTCCCACTCAAGGAACTGACATTTTAATGAGGGAGACTGCATGTAAACCATTATATACATACATACACAGTATGCATAGGGTAAATGGGCAGTAATCTCAGAGGGAAGGCAGTAGAGATTAGGGGGCAAGAAAGGCCTCTTACAAAAGATGGGAATCAAAACTCAATCTTGAAGGAAGCCAAGAAGTGAAGAGGGGGAACACTTGTGGCATGAGGGACCAATTCAAATGCATGGAGATGAGAATGGAATGTGGTATACAATAACACAATTTAGTTGTTTCAAAGTGTGTGTGAAGGTGAATAAGAAGACTGGAGGAAATGCCTTTCCTGGGAAGAACCTGGTTGTGAATGACTTTAAAAGTCAAAAAGGATCTTAGATTTGATCCTGCAAGTGAAGAGAGAGCCACTGGAGTTGATTAAGAAGGTAAGGAATGAAGAAGAGACCTTCACTTTAGAAAGTTCGCTGAAGCAGCCGAGAGGAATATGGCGCTAGTAGCATCTAGGTGACGCAGTGGTTTAGAGATGTTGGGCCAAGAGTTGGGAAGATGAATTCAGATCCAGCTTCAAACACTAGTTGTGGAACCTTGGGCAAGTCAACTAACCCTTAGTTTTCTCAACTGAAAGATGGATATCGCAATAGCACCTAAGGTTGTAAGGACACATAAAAGAATATTTGTGAAGCTCTTAGCACAGTGCCTGGCACATAATAGGCCCTATATAAATGCTAGTTATTATTATTACTTCCTGGAGTGGAGAAAAATTTGAGGTGAAGAGACCAACCCACAGAGACCATTTAAGATTCAAAAGGCTGATGATAGAATAACTTAGTGTGGTAGACAGGAAGAGGAGAATAAACAAACATTTTCAGACATAACCAATGTTTTGATTTGTTTTGC
This sequence comes from Monodelphis domestica, assembly GCF_027887165.1. Classification (NCBI taxonomy): domain Eukaryota; kingdom Metazoa; phylum Chordata; class Mammalia; order Didelphimorphia; family Didelphidae; genus Monodelphis; species Monodelphis domestica. Next base: position 299,014,541 of record NC_077230.1, read on the forward strand.
TTGACTACAGATATTTAGGAGAGGGTTTCCCGGGGGTGGGGACAAAGTGAGGTGACTGGGTAGTGACGTAAAAAGAGCAGATGAAGAAAAGAAATAAGCAGGAATGAAATATTCTAAAATACATGAAAGAGTGCAGAAAGGGACTCAGACAAGCAGGCCAGTTTTATTTCTGCTAAATTTAAATACTTTAAAAACAAATATAACAAATTCACAATTTCATCCCTATTTGTTGATCTTTAAATTCATAAGATGAAAAAATAAGATTCTTACTCATTCCCTCACTCAATCCCAAAATGATTTTTAAGTGCCTTCATCATCGCCTTCCCTCCCCCAGACAATTTCTTCTCTATCTTGGAAATTTTGCTAACTTCTCAACCTTCGCTCTTTGATTCCCTTTCATTAGAAGGTGTTCATTGAACCCCATTTCCTCTTTAGTATGGCTTGAAAGGTTGGCTGGTCCCTTGAAAGTCAGATCAAGAAGTATAATTATTCAATAAGAATATTAAGCATATTTAATATAACTTATTGCATATCGCTAACAAATTATGTTATTTTTATTACATATGTTATATTGTAAAAATGCTTCCATTAAAAAAAGAATAGCTCTTACACACATATATACACAAAGCCTAATAGTTCACTTTAAAGTTTGCAAATCAATTTATCGCATTTGATTCCCCACCACCACCAATACAGTGAGGCAGATGCTGTTTATCACATTTCTACATTTTATAGGCAAGAAAACTAACTCACAAAGATTGTTGTCACAATGCTAATGGGTGTTTGAGGCAGGAAGCAAAACCAGGTCTTCCTGACTCTTAAGTCCACTATAATACTGCTCAGGGGATGCCACTAGTTTCCTCCAAGCTATAAGTGGTCTACTTTGATCTTTGGTCTTATATTCTAATTTCTATTATAATACTATGAGTTCATGGTTTACCTGTCCTGCTAAATTTTAACCAGATCTTCCTTGAAACCCTTTTCTCTCTTTGCTGCTGGAATGTTACCCTAGTCGGGTTCCCCTCAAGTCAGGTCAAGTCAACAAGCATTTATTAAGCCCCTGCTATGGGTCAAAGCTCTGCACTAAGCACTAAGGATACAAAGGAAACAAAAAGCAATTCCTGCTCCCAAGGAGTTCACATTCTAATAGGGAGGGGAGGCAGGGGGACAACGTGTCAACCATTACATATGAACAAAATACACGCAGGATAAATTGGAGATAGTAAACAGAGGGAAAGCAGAGCATTCAGGGATCTGGGAAAGGTTCCTTGGAGAATAGGAGACTTCAGCAGGGCCTTGAAGGCCAGAAGGTAGAGGGGGAAAAGGGAGAAAATTCCAGGCATGAGGGATGGCCAGTGAAAATTCAGCATTTCTGAGTCATCCTTCTCTATCTTGATTGCTGTCTCCTTTGTGGGCTGCCCTGAGAGATAGTGAGTTTCCTGCCACTGAAAAAGCCTTCAAGCTGCAGTTTGGTGTCCTCTTATCTCAGAGGTTGAAGATGGAATTCAGAGTTTAGGGAGAAATTAGAATAACCTCCAGTATCCCTTCCATCTCGAATTCTGTGGAGCCTCTTCCCATCTCCCCTAAATCAGGACATTTCTCCAAGGTTCACTCCCCTGCCTTCTGCTTCCCCCTCCCATAACCTTTCAAAGATGTCATGGTTTCAAGAGATGTTTCCCAAATCTTTGCCACCTGCCCTAGCCTTTCTCTTGAACTTTAGCTCCAACTCTGTTAAAAAGATCTCTCTCTTATATGTCTGGCTGTTATCTCAAATCATTAAGAGCCCACATTCTCATGATGCTTTACCATTTATCTGCTTCCCTCACAATCCTATGTGTGTGGGTCTGAAAAATGGTCAGAGGCTACATGATCTAAACTGATATCCTGCTAGGTTTTAAGTCAGGAAGACCTGGTTTCATGCCCTCTCTCTGGCACTTTCTTTGTGACTATTGTGAGCCTCAGTTTACTTATCTGCAAAGCAAGAGAGTTGTAGTGAATGGCCCCTAACGTCTAAATCTATAATTCAAAAAACAGAGAAAGAATAATAAAGACAAACTTTCCAATCATCCCTGCTTCTAATACATTTTTGTATTCTTCATAGTACAATGACATCCAGTGCTTAGCACAGTTCCTGGCACAAAATGAGGGCCTTAAAAAAAAAAACAACCCTTAACTTCTGTCTTAGAATCGATACTAGGTATCCATTCCAAGGCAGAAGAGCATTAGAGCTAGGCAATTAGGGTTTAAGTGACCTATCTAGTCACACAGTTAGGACCTATCTAGGTGTCTGAAGCCCAGACCTCCCAGCTCTAGACCTGACTCTCCATCCATTGAGCCACCCAGCTGCCCTACCTAATAAGTACTTAATAAGCAATTATTGACTTAATTTATGGACTTATTAGATTGTAAACCATTTAAGGGCAGGGACTATCTTTTACCTCTTTTTGTATCCCCAGCTCTTTGCGTAGTGCCTGGCACATAGTAGGTACTTAACAAATGTTTCTCAATTAACTGCTTGCTTATATTTTTATAGTGTAACTCTTTTATATTACTAATTGGCCTATTGGTTACTAAGTCTAATCCTTTAAGGGTAGACATGTAGAAATAAGCTTTAGTAAGATTAATTCAATAATTGTGTCACAGAGGGAGCTTAACACCTTTGGATATTAACAGTCTCATTATTCTCTTTACAATTTTAATTTTTCTTTTTCAATATGACTGAAAGCTATTGTATCCTAAGAATTAGATATGAAGTTAAGTAGGCCCCAAAATGAGTGGACCTAAAACCAAGTCCAGAGTTTTACTTCAGAGAATCAAGGATGCATAATTAAAAATTGGACTGTGAGCTACTATTTTAGATTGTGAGTTCCTTAAAAGCTGATAAAGTTTTTTTTTTACTTTTTGTATCCCCAGTGCATAGTCCCTGGCACATAATAGGAGCTTAATAAATGTTTATTGACTGACTGATAGCAAAGAAATCATAGAAATCATCTGGAATATAATTTTAAAAAATTGAAAAATCCTCTAGATTATATCTCTAACAGATTTCTATACGTGCCAAAGGCTCTTTACCTGACACATTTTTCTTTCTTTTCTTTTTTTTTTAACCCTTACCTTCCATCTTAGAATCAATACTGTGTATAGGTCCCAAGGCAGAAAAGTGGTAAGAGCTAGGCAATGGGGGTTAAGTGACTTGCCCAGGGTCACACAACTGGGAAGTGTCTGAGTTCAGAGTTGAACCCAGGACCTCCCATCTCTAGGTCTGGTTCTCAATCCACTGAGCTACCCAGATGCCCCTACCTGACACATTTTTCTTTCCTAATATATATTCTTGGGATGTTAGTAATACTGATGCTGATGTCAGTAACAAATGTGATGCTCTGGAAGATCAAAAGGCAGCTGGGTAAAAAAAGTCTGTAAGAAAAGCACTAAGCTTCTTAAAATTCCATAGTAGAATTATATATCTTTAACTGGAACTCAAAGGGGTATGTAGTCCAACCCCCTCATTTCATAACAAGGGAAACTGAGGCCCAGAGTCATATAGGTTATTAAATGCCAGAATTGGGATTCAAATCTATGGCCATAATGTGGAATTTAGTAAATTTTTTACCTCATCGCATTGCCTTCCAGTAGTTCTTCATGTAAGGAATGGCTGGTAGAAGTTTTAGGGTTGACTCATGAGAAACAAATACTATACAGTTGATAAATTAAATCCAATCATTAAGAATTTTATTTATTTATTTATTTTGACCAAGGCGAACCGAACTCATCTTTGATTAACTAAGCACAATCCAACATCCAAGATGAAGAGAGATGAAAAACTAGTGGCCCAGATAGCATTCATTGATTCATTCCATAACTGTGCTAGATATTATGGTGGACGCAAACAGAATGACATCTACCAATCACTTTGCTATACTGCAGAATATGGTAAAGTGCAGTAGAAGTTCAGAGCAGGGAGAGGATACACCCAATTGGAAAGTGCATGGAACTTGTAAGTGCCTTTGGGGATGGGTCTTCAAATTTAGATAGCAGCATTTGGATTTAAGCTTACCGAACCTGAAAAGCACTTTATAACTCATTTTCTTCTCAGGAAAGCAAGAGAATGAACATAGTCCGAAGACAGACTGACAGTCCTGACAATGCTAATTAATTAATCACAGGAGGGATTTTGAGATGGCTGGCCTCAGACCTTCTAACCATGATCTGTTGTTGTCTGACAGGCTAAGATAGCACCAGTGTCCAGAACTTCAATGGGGGGAAAACAAGCAAAATGCTAATAATAAAACAAAATGGATGGATAAGATTAGAGGAAAATAACAGACGGGGTCTCTGCTGGATGTTACCCTTGCTCATGACCATGTCTGATTAATAGAGAAGGTCCTTTGTTATTTTCCCAAAAAAGAAAAATCCTAGTGATTGCTCAGTTTTAAAATATCTACATGGTCATCAGTTCTCCAAATGTATCCCTCTTACTGTGAGCAAGCAGCTGGACATAACTTCCTGTGTTTAGTAGCCAGGTAATTGTTAAGTCTGTAATTTTCTTGATAATTGTAGGTAGCATTTTAATTTGTTTGTTTAAAGTTCAAATTTTTTTAAGTTCAAAATTCCATTATTTTGAAAAAATAAGTGTAGCCATGATCAGAGATACAGAACTAGTACTGGTTCCAAAATGGTTTCATTTGTCTATTTATCTATCTGTTTAGACAAATACTTTTTGTCCCTTCAGGAAAACAACTTGAGAAATCTCAACAAAGAAGGTTATTACAGTGGGCAACTCTCAACATCAGGGTATGGCTTTTCCCCCCTTTTGTAAAAATCAATTTGAGTTATTTACAATGAACCTTAAAAGCCATGAACTTTAATGAAAAAGCCTGACAGATTTGATGTATGATAGACTAAGGTTTTAAAAAAAAACAGAAAAAAGTTTTTTTTCCTCTTTCTTTTGGGCTGTGAAATAAAACTGATGCTTCTAGCAACACAGAGTGACTTGTTAGAATGCAGTTGTAATAGAGTTGCACCCTGTTTATAAAATTTCTACTGGAAGCTGCTCAACAAAGAAGATGTAAATGTTTTTAGATCAGTGGAATAATGGAGCAGGAGGGGGTTGCTTTGGGGCTCCCACCCTCTCCTCCCCCCAAACAGAACTGTTTTTTGTTTTTGCCTGCATGTTAGTTACTGGAAAGCACATTGCTTATTCTACCCAATTAAGGTCCCTTCTAATGATTATGGCTTATTTTTTTTTGGCTAAAGGTATCAGGACAGCATAAACCAGATTGACTTGGGGACACACATTGTAGCAGAAGAGTTCCAGAGCCAGACTAAGAACAAAGAAAATTTTTCAACAGCAAGAATTTCCTATTTTCTAATACATTCACCTCGAATTCCTATTTCATTACTGCCGGGCATGCAATTTCCAGATATATCTGAACATCCATCTTTAGCAGGGCTTTATTTTCTTGGGCCACTGAAGAAGTTAAGGGCTAAGGAAATTGAGTCTTCTTTTCTAACTATCAGAAAACAAGGAGAAAGATATTTTGTGGCTGTTGGCTCCACCTCTGGGTATTGGAAAGACTGCAGAAATCACTATTTTTCCTCCTCTAGTGATTTTCCTCCTAAATTGCTCTTCCTTTATATAGTCATCATTCAAAGGAAAGGCATCCCTTTCCGATTCAGGGCACTGTTCTTTAAAATACATTTCCACGGGTCCATGAGTATTAGCCAATTCTGACTTCGGAAAAATGAATTATTTTAACATCATACCAATGAAAAGGTTCACCATTCTACCACAAACATTGGAAGACTGAATTCTTTTGGTTTCATTAAGGAGATATGCCTGGAATACAGCTAGACAAATTGTCCCCAAATTTAATTTCATCCTTTCTAAAATGTCTCTGTGTACATCATGAATCATGAAGATGTAAATTTTATTCTTTGCAATCTTATTCAAAGCAACTCTTATAATTATGTTTTGTGGTATATGTGTGTATGTGTGAGTGCATATCAGAGAAAAATAGTATCACTGGAAGGAAGGCAGAGAGGGAGTGCATTTGGGAGTGAGGAAGAAGATTAAAAATAAGTGAGCTAATGAAAGAAAGAAAAGTTTTTTCAAATGCTTCATAGATGGTACATCCTAAGTTATATTACAGTCCACCTCTTCTTCAAATACTTCAATAATCCATGGCCTCATTGGCACAAGTATTCCCTCTACTTCTGCAGTCTGCCATCTTCAGACCTTTATACCTTTCCATCCTGTGTGATTCTTGTCCTTCTCTTTCTATAAAATCTCTGTAGAAGATCCACCCAATAGTTTGGGGATTTCTCTGTCTCTTTTCATATTAAGAGGCAAGAGGGGAGGGAGTACATAATTGCCCATTTGTAATTCCCCGCTCTTGTGATTTGTATAGCTAGCCCACTTCCTTTCCTGGTCACATTGTCTGGCCATGTCTAATACACCACTTTCCACACCCAACTCAACCCTGATAATATGCTGCAGTCTATTCACACCTATCATACATCTTTCCATTATTACCCTTTGGGTTACCTGACCTTTATGTGCTTCTGAAATTGTATTCTCCATGATCCACAGTTATAAGTAAAAAATGTATAGTAGCAGGCATCTTGGGATCATTAAAAGTGCTACATAATGTCCTGAATTAGTTAAGTCCCCTTATCCTGTTCAATTCTTGGCCCAGTTAATCATCCACCTTCATTGCTTGTCAGAGATAAATATGTGAATGTGTGTGTGTGTTGGGGGTGGGGGAATATTTGGATAGACAGACAGATAGACAATACATACATTTAAACAATGGTAAAAAAAAATCAATGGATTTTCTTCCTCAACTAAATGTTGATGTCATGATGTCATAATCTGGCCAATATGCATTTCTTCCTCCTTATGTTTCTACTGCAATGATTAGCTGTTTCAAAGTTGTTGTTGTTGTTTGGTCCCTTCAGTCTTGTCCAATTCTTCATGACTCCATTTGTAGTTTTCCTGGCAAAGATAGTGGAGTAGTTTGCCATCTCCTTCTCCAGCTCATTTTACAGATGAGGACCAGAGGCAGAGAGTGTTGGAATTCGTGCAGGGTCACAAAGATAGTAAGTGTCTGAGGCCAGCTTTATACTAATGAAGACAAGTCTTCCTGATTTCAAGTCCATTGTACTACCTAGCTACCCATATATGTGATATTTCAAGTTACTATGCATTTTATACAGAAGGGGAAAGAATTACAACATTCTAGAGCTCAGTAGATTTGGCAGTGTTTTCTGTGGAAAGGATTCCTTAGGAACTTATGATATTAGTCAAAAAATCTTCTATTTGGCCTTTGGAGAGAATATCCTCCATGATACTATTGGGCATCCGAGGTTCATAGGATGCAAGAATGTACTACTAGGATCATGCAAGAAGCAAAGGGTAGAGTCAGGATTCAAATCCAGGTCTTTTGGCTCTAGACCCACTTTGATCTCCACTCTACCATAGCTCCATTTTAACCCCCTTTTTTATTTTAACTGTGAGTTAATCTATGAATAAAGTTCTCTCTTCAGCTGCATCTGTCAAAGAATTGTGTATAATATTCACATGTGGGAAACTCTTTGGAGGAGGGGGTATTTAAAGGCTGTTTTATTATACTGAGTCTAATAGCTTTTAAAACTATTTTATTTTCCCCCTAATTATATGTAAAAACAATTTTTAAACAAACAATAAATATGATGAGATGTGCCTAGATGTCCCCCATGCCTATAATGTTCTGTTCCCTTACCTCTACCTCTTATTTTTCCTGCCTTCCTCAAATTCTAACTTCTGTAAGAAGCCTTTCCTGGTCCCCTCAGTTACTAATGCCTTTTCAAATTCCCTTCGTATATTGTGTATCTATCCTGTTTACATGTTTACATATAGTCTCTGCCATTAGAGTGTATTCCTTTGCGAGCAGAGACTATGTATGTTTTATTTCTGTTTGTTTCTTTGTTGTAATTGTTGTCCTTCTTTGTATATCCTGGATTTACTACAGTGCCTTAGAGAAAGCCCTGAAAAATGCCAATTGACTGGCAGATTCTATGTACTTCTCAGTCAATTATCTTACTATAGATGTAAGTTCTTTCCTAGAAAAGGGTTTGCAAAAAAACTACTTATATAGGTACAGGCTCTTTTCATTTATATGCTCAAAATGTTCACAGGCAACTCTTGCTGATAACGATTTTATAGAATTTTTATGGGTTCATGGCTGCTGATAGCTTACTGTTCATCATTTAAAAAAATCCAACATCTGTTATATTTGTCACTCTTTCCCCCATCTTTAAAATAGACCCTTAAGGGACTTTAACTTTGTGGGAGAGCCCCAGGCCTGAAGTTGAGAGGTCCTGGTTTCAAATCTGACCTTAGACACTTCCTAGCTGAAGCACCCTAGGCAAGTCATTGCTTAGGCAACTAATTGCTTAGTCCTTGCTACTCTTCTGTCTTACAACTGATACACATCTTGAAGCTTCTCGAATATTTTCTTCTGGAAGGGACTTGGAAAATTCTGGATGTGGAGAACACTAAACACAACCCTAAAATTAAACTCTGTCTTAAACGATAAGAATTGTCATAAGAAAAACACAGTCATATTCACATGGAAAATACTATAGAGAGGGACAAGGGAAAATAAAAGTAATCAGTTTTGCATGACAAAAAATTGTGGAAAGTAGTTGAGAGTGTTATTGGTGGAGCTGTAAATTGGTTTGATTATTCTGGAAAGCAATTTGGAACTATCCCCCAAAAGTTGCTCAATTGTATATACCCTTTGGACACATGACATCCCTTCCTAGGCCTATACCCCCAAAGAATTCAAAAAAAAGAGAAAAAGATATATATGTACAAAAGTATTATTATTATTAACAATAACAAAAGATTCACATAGCACTTTAAGGTTTGCAAATCATTTGACAAATATTATTTCAGTTTATCCTCACAATAACCCTGGGAGTTGGGTAGTATTATTATCCTATTTTTAACAGATATGGAAGCTAAGGCAGAGGTTAAGTAAGTTGCCTATCATCACACAGCTACTAAGTGTCACAGACCAAATTTAAACTCATCTTCCTGACCCCAGATCCATAGTAGCTATTTTTATTTTAACTAAGAACTCCAAACTAAGGGAGTATCCATCAATTTAAGAATGGCTGAATGAATTATAGCATAACAAAATGAAATATCACTGAGTATAAGAAATTATTTAAAGGAATGATTTCACATAAACCTATGTAGACTTGCATGAATTGATACAGAGTGAAGTAAACAGAACCAGGAGAACAATTTATGCATTTATGAGAACAACATGCATTGTAAAGAAAAATAAATTGGAAAGATTTGGGAACTCTTATCAATACAATGACCAACCATGATTCCAGAGGCCTGACTGAAAAATATCATAGATGTTACATTTACCAAAAAAGAAAATCAATAAGCTATCAGCAAATATGGACTCATAAAATCTATCAGTAATGCTTGTGAATACATTTGAGGGTACCTTGGATAGAAATAAGAAAAGGGACAAGTAAGTTTTTGCGGGATAGAACATGTTTAGACTCACAGAACTAATTGAGAAATGCATGAAATACATTAGCAAATTTATTAAATGTTCACTTTATGTGAAGGCCTGGGTGAAGTCCTGGGTAATCTAAGAAAGACAAAAGAACAAAATAAACAACAATGAAGCATGCCCACATTCACATATGCAGGCACACATACACAGAATCCTTGCTCAATGCTCAAAATACAAAGACAAAAACAAAATCATTTTCAACCTCAAGGAATTTAGATTTTATATGTTGCAGTATTCTATTTTTAAATGTTTTCTTTGACATTTTTAGGTTGAAATTAAAGATTTTTATTTTAGTCTATAGCTCTCTTTCTCTTTTCTATGAAATGAAAAAAAAATCTGCCTTGAACCCAATTCCATTTATTACTTTAAATTCTGGTATAATATCTAGGGACCATGTTCCACACATCTATGGAAAATTGGACACAAAATATTTGTTGTTATTAAGTCATTTCCATCATATCTGATTCTTTGTGACTCCATTTGGAATTTTCTTAGCAAAGATACTCAAATGGCTTGTCTGTCAGTTCCTTCTCCAGCTTCTTTTACAGATAAAGCAAACAGGATGAAGTGATTTGCCCAGGGTGACACAGCTATTAAGCATTTAAGGACAGATTGTAACTCAGGAAGATGTCTTCTTGACTCCAGACCCAGCATTTTATCCGCTTCATCATCTAGACACAAACTACACATGCATATAATTCTATAAAGAGATTCCTCAAAGTAAACTGTGGGTGGGGCCACTTACAAGCCAAAAAGAATAATCTTTTGGGAGCAAAATCTAATACTTAACCTGCTCCATGCAAGTCCAGAGCCACAGCACAAACAGATAAAATTAAGAACCCCCTACCCCAAAGACTTTCTCTGCTGCTTTACTTCAGGGTATGAGTACCTCTGGGTTCTCAAAGATGTTGTTGAGGGAGAGTAAACTGGAAAGGTTTTAGGTGTGGGCCCTCCTGGATATTTCACTGAAGAGGCTGCCTAGTTAAATTCAGAGTCTCACAAAAGATTTGACACCAAGTCATGGCTTTTTTTTTTTTTTGGCTTTAGCAACCCATGAAAACAGTCCATTCACAAAGGTACAGAGGGTTTCCAATGAGCCTCGGGGGAAAGTGTATCCACACTGATATCATCTTTGATGATTTGATGATCCACACTGAAATCATTTCTCTAAGGGATTCAAGTGTTTTATAGGATCTCAGAGCTGGTCAGGAAAATCAACCAGACACAAGCCTTTGTTAAGTAACAACTGTGTGCCAGGCACTGTTCTAGGTGCTGAAGATTCAAAGACAAAAAATAAAATGGTTCCTGCCTTGGAGAAATAGATGATCAAGTGCTTCATGATAAAAGTTCACATTTGATATAGTGTTTTCCTGTTTACAAAGTGATTTTCTCAGAGCAACTCTGAGAGGCAGGCATGTAGGATATGAAACTAGATGGGAACTTAGAGATCATTTAGCTCAATACTTTCCTTTTACAGCCATCAATCCATCAATAAACATTTATTACTGGGTCAGGTTCTGTGCCAAGTACAGAGGTATCAAACTCAAAGTCTATTTACTAGCAGTCAAGAGCTTTATATCTGTGGAGTCTGAACGAGAGTAAAATATAATTGGGAAATGTTTAACAACATAAATAAAAATGCAATATGACACAAATAATGCTGATTTATGGTTTTCTAGGTCAATTTGCACCCAGTAGGGATCCATTTCCTTTTGAATTTGAAACCATGAAAATCTCTGCCCTCTAGGAGCTTCTATTCAATGAAAGGCAGAAGACACAACATAACATATGTGAGGGTGTAAATATATATTAATACAAGGTAATTTTGAGGAGAAAGTCAGGAGCATTGGAGGAAAAGGAAGAATTGGGAAGGCTCTAGGTAGAACAGAGTGCTTAAGTTGAATTTTGAAGGAAACTAAGATTCTAAGAAACAGGTGGAAAGGAGTTCATTTAAAAAATGGAGGACAGTTAATACAAAGGCATGAAGACAGGATATGGAGGTCATTGAAGAGCAGCTGTAAAAATACAAATTTCATTGATATACATTTAGAATGTATGAAAAGAAATAATATATAAGAAGATTAGGAAAATAAGCTTGGGACAGTTTGTGAGAGCTCTTAAATATCAAACAGCATTTATATTTGATCCTAAAGACAGGTAGAGTAGTCATAGTGCAGTGGATAGAACACTGGGACTAGAGTCAAGAAGACTCATCTTCCTAAGTTTAAATCCAGCCTTAGACACATACTAGCTGTATGACGCTGAACAAGTCACTTAATACTATTTGCCTCAGTTTCCTCAACTGACAAATGAGCTAGAGGATATGGCAAACCAATCCAGTGTCTTTGCCAAGAAAATCCCAAATGGAAAAACAAAAACTCAGGCAGAACCAGAAACAACTAATCAGTAGTAACAGATCTCAAACCATATTACAAAGCAATAATTGCCAAAACTACTTAGTACTTGTTAAAAATTGAGAGGTTGATAAGTGGAACAGATTATATACACAGCAATAGCAAGGAAATTAAAGCAATAGTTTTCTTGTTTGATAAATCCAAAGACCCTTGATGCTACTATGAGAACTCTCTAATTGACAAAAACTCCTAGGAAATCTGGAAAGCAGCCTGGAAAATACTAGATACAGACAAACTCTCATAATGTATGTTGATAATCTCTAAATGAATATATTAAATATAAAAGGATTTAAGACATAGGCATGATACATGATATCATAAACAAATCAGAGAAGCAAGGAATAAATTACTTTTCAAATATTTTGGGTAAGGGAAAAGTTCTTGGCCAAAGGATAGAGAGAATCACAGAAGATAAAATGGACAACTTTAATTACATAAAGTTAAAAAAAAGTTTTTGCACGAACAAAACCAATGCAGCTAAAATTAGAAGAGAAGCAGGTAAGTCAGGAAAAAAAAACATTTGCAGGAAAGTTTCTCTGATAAAAGGCTCATTCCTAAGATATATAAGGATCCAATAAAAATTTGTAACTTCCCACAGTTGAGAAGTGATCAAAGGATATGAACAAGTGGCTTTTTAAAGAAGAAATTTAAGCTATCATTGCCATATAAAAGACCCCTCCAAACCATTAATAATTAAAGATAAACAAAAAAGGGGATCTACAAAACACCCATCAAATTGATCAAAGTTGATAGCATAAAATCAATATTTTCTGATTTCTATAGAAGTGTGAATGTTGTCTGGATTCTTTCCCACAACAACACTTACCAGTAACAGAGGCTCTGGAATTGGACTATGTGCAGAGAATACTAACCATATCAATAGAGACCAGGTCAAGGTCACTAGCAGTTGAACTGGGTCACTAATACATAAGCACAATATGATCATTCACAAGGATGATAATGGAATTTACTCACTGACATCTGGCTTGGGTATGAACAGGACTATGCCAATGTATGCCCATATTTCATCTGCTAGTAATTGCCTGCTGGCTCATCTCAAGGATGCAAGGTACCTCAATATATAACATTCTAAATGAAAGGCTCCAAGTAAATGCTAACCTGCTTATTGTAGAGTCTAGAGACTAGCTCAGAAGAGTTGAGAATTAAATTAGAAATTCAGGTTATGAGCAAGTTTAATGGAATCTTTATTCTTCACATTGCCATGAAGTCTTTTATGAATTAATAATCGCCTGGGCAGAGCCCTGTCAGCCCATGAACTCTGGGATGTTTACAAATTAATGTTTCCCAAATCCCAGCCAAGCTTATGCAAGCAGCCCCTATAATCACGAGGGGGAAAAACTAACAAATTTATGAAGTTAGCCAATGGAATGAATCAAAGCGTGTCTTCCCTTTCTTTTCTCTCAACCACCTTCTCCTCAACCAATTACAACTCTCAAAGATCACGAAGAATAGATAAGGAAAGAAAGTAACAAATAACACCTTTACTTCTTCTCCAATCCAGACACTCCAGAACTTCTCAGAAGCAAGGGAAATTGTTGAAACATCACCAGTTTATGTCAGTAATAGAACCTACATAAAAAAAAAAAGCTAGGAAGCCCTATTTGCAATTTCTCCCTTTCCACAAGTTCATCCTGAGGCATATGACTAGTGAAGTCCCACCTTTAAACATAAACTAGAAGATTTCCAGCATCTCCCATTTCTAGTTCTGCTGAGGCTTCAGGAATCTGTAAGGAATGTCCATATTAATCTCAATTGGAAACATTTTCTCTTTTTCCTTTCCAAATGTGACTACTGATTTACGACAAAAAACAATCTTTTAAAGAATCATTTGCCACTAACTGTAGAAAATATATATGGCTAGGAAAAACTGAGTACCTCCTCCTTTAATTTTTTTAAACCTTTATTTTTTAAACATTTACTTTTAATATGAAAATGGGTTTTGAGTGATAATACATGCATAACCAGTGGATTTGCTTGTCAACTCCAGGAGGGAGGAGGAAAGAGAGGAGGGAGAGAACATGAATCATGTAACCATGGAAAAATATTTTTAAAAATTAAAAATCATATTAAACATTTAATGTGATTCCAAGGCACAAGAGCAGTAAGGGTTAGGTAATTTGAGTGAAGTGACTTGCCCAATGTCACATAGCTAGGAAGTGTCTGAGGCCAGATTTGAACCCAGGACCTCCTCCACTTCTATCCGATTGACTAAACTGATAAAATGACAAAATGACAAATGTTGGAGGGGAGGTCAAAAAATGAGAACTCTAACACACTGTTACTGAAACTGTGGCCTGATCCAACCATTTTGGAGAATAAACTGGAATTATGCCCAAAGCATTATACAATTGTATATACCCTTTGACCTAGTAATACCACTATTAGATTTGCCCCCAAAGCGATCAGGAGAAAAGGAAAATAATCTATATGTTCTAAGTTGTTTATAGTAGCTCTCTTTGTGGTGGCAAAAAAAAACCCTGGACATTGAGGGGATGCCCATCAACTGGAAAATGGCTAAACAAGTTGTGGCATTTGATTGTGATAGAATGTTACTATTCCATAAGAAATAACAAGTAGGTTCATTTAAAAAATATATGGAAAGACCTAAATGAAACTATGAAGAACAAAACTAGCAGAACCAATGTAAGAGAGAAGTTGCAAAAGAAGAAAAAATCAGATTTGGCAAGGCAAAAGAACAGCCCAAGTGGGATTAGGCCAAGGAATACTCAAGATTCCAGGAAGGAACAGAGGAGCTGTGAAGATTCAAAAACTTCACTCCACTTCTGATCAGCATTCTCCTGGAGTGGAGGGTCTGATAGGAGGACCTCTGAGATAGAGGATCCCTCTAGACATTGACTACCTTCCAGTGAACCCCTAAATCTCTCTGGTTACAACTGAAGACAAAAGTAGATTGGGACTTTGTAGAAAGCATCTACTGAGAAGATTTCTCTTTTCCCAAATTGTCCTGAACTTTAACTCATAGCCAGATTAGTTTAGGAGGAAGGACAAATCCAGCAACTGACCAAAGGAGGGTCAGGCAGATAGCCTGAACCCCTCAGGATTTAGGGGAGAGGTCAGTTGCTAATCTATAGGGATTCCTATCTTCCACTTTCCTCAACCAAACACCCTCATCCTCCCTTTCCTGTGTGTCCTCAAGAATAAAGTGTTACCCTTTAGATCAGGTTTGCCTGCTTTCTGATATCAAAGAAGGAGACTGAAGATTTGGGGGGAATCCTACCATTCCCCAAAAGGAAGAATAGCTCAAGACCAGGGCTAAGGAGTGAACGAGGTCTCAAAGGGAAAGGTGGCATTTGGGATATTGGGAGGATCCAGAGGCAGGAAATTTACCTGCCTCTCAGCAACAGCTAAGATCAGGAAGGGAAGCAGTGAATCATCTCTCTAAGACTTTCTCCTCCAGTCCTTAACCTCCACCTCCCAAACCCAATCTCTGAGGAGATATATTATGTCCCTCAGAAAGACAATCTCTTCCCGCTCTCCATTTCTTCAGTTCTTTCACCCTCTCTCTCCAGTTCCCCAGTGTGTGAGTGTGTGACCTCCTTCTGGTCATATATTACACCAAGAGTACATCATATATAGCAACAGAAATACTATTTGAAGAATAACTTGTGTACATCCACTTCCAGGGAAAGAACTGATAAATAGAAATAAACAAGACATAGTTTTATATATACATATATCTTTTTTTTTGTCAAATAATGCCATCTCTAATGCAGGGAGGAGAGAAAGGGAAGGAGGGAGATACCTGGGAACTTTAATGTAACAAAAAAGCAAATAAATCATTTTTTAAAAAAAAGATCATAAAAAAGTATAGGCCTGACCATTTCACCCCTTCCCCACTCAATAATCTCCATTGGATCCCTCTTACTTCCAGGAAATTGGCTTTTAAAATCTTTTATGACCTAGCCCCTTCCTAATTTTCTAGTCTTCTTGCAGCTTACCCCCTCCAACCCACTCTACTCCTCCAGTGACACTGACATCTTTACTATTCCTTGACCAAGATAGTCTATCTCTGGACTTTGTGAATTTCACTGGCCATCCTTCATACCTAGAATTCTCTTCTTTCTTATTGCTAACTCCCACTTTTCATTGCTCTTTTTCATTGTCCCAGCTTAAATTTCACCTTCTACAAGAAGGCTTTATGGTCCACCTCAATTCAAGTGCCTCATCCAATGATAATCTCCAATTTATCCCTGTCTGAATACAGTTGTTTTCATTTTGTCTCCACTGTTAGACAGTGAGCATTTTGAGGGCAGGAACTACTTTATTTTTCCCTTACTTTGTATCTAGTGCTAGCACAATACCTGGCGCATAGTAGGTGATTAATAAATATATATTGTTGACTTGAAGTATATATTGTTATATATAGCACCTTTCTTTTTTGTCTTTGACCTATTTTATATGTATGCCTAACAGTGGGATTTGTGGACCATAGAATAGGACATTTTATTCACTTTTTTGCATCATTCCAAATTGTTTTCCAGAATGGTTGGACCAATTTGTAGCTCCATCAACAATATAATAATATGTCTTACCTTTCTACAGCCCCTCCAGCATTGACTACTGCTTTCTTTCATCATCTTTGTCAATTTTCAAGGTATGAATTGTTTTAATTTATATTCCTTTTAGTGACTTGGAGCAATCTTTCATGTTTGTTAATAGAGTGCAATTCTGAGAACGATTTGTTCTTATACTTAGACCAAGTATCTATTGGGGAAGGGCTCTTGGTTTGGTATCTTTATGCTATTTATAACAAGTAGATAATTATTTGAACAATTCTACAATCTATTTGCCCTTGCCATCTGTCTCTCTATTGCCTTGTGGGTTACCAACAATTTTGAATCTTTTGAGATTGTGATGTTTCAAGGTTGTAGCACTGCTAGGATGGCTTTTGCTTCAATTTAATAGGGATAAATGTAGGGTCATGCTTAGGTTCAAAAAATCAACTGCACTTCAAGTATAGGGTGCAGGAAACATGATGACCTAGAACTTTGTCTAAAAGATCTGGGCTTTTAGTGGT
Organism: Monodelphis domestica; assembly: GCF_027887165.1. NCBI lineage: Eukaryota > Metazoa > Chordata > Mammalia > Didelphimorphia > Didelphidae > Monodelphis > Monodelphis domestica. The sequence goes on from NC_077230.1 coordinate 299,031,595, forward strand.
CTGCACACTCAGAAAGAATCAATATTAGAATATAGCAACCAAAGAACAAAATAAAACAAATAAAACAAAACCTGCTACAATACTGAACTACATTAAGAGAGTGGCTTAGTAAGGAATGGGGAAAAAAGAGCCCCGTTGAACTGATCAGACCTCTTCTAAACCATTGTACTGAGTTTGGTGTGGCATTTTTTTAAACCCTTACCTTCCATCTTAGAATCAATACTGTGTATTGGTTCTAAGGCAGAAGAGTGGTAAAGGCTAGGCAATGGGAGTTAAATGACTTGCCCAGGGTCACACAACTAGGATGTGTCTGAGGCCAAGTTTGAACCCAGGACCTCCCATCTCTAGGCCTGGCTCTCCATCCACAGAGCCACCTAGCTGCCCCTGGTGTGCTATATTCTATGAATAATAATTTACATTTATATAGCATGTAAGGTTTGTAAAAGTTTTTACCATCCAAGATCTCATTTGTTCTTCACAATAACCCTATAAGATAGGTAGCAATGGTATCATCATTCCCATTTCAGAGATGAAGAAATTGAAGTTCTAGTTACTTGCTTCTGGTTATGAAGTTTGTAAGTACAGGAGGTGGGATTTGAACGCAGATCTCCCTGATTTCAAGTTCACCATTCTTCTACTATCCCATACCTCTAAAGAAGAATGTTGGCAAGCTAGAAAATGTCCAGAGTAGGGTACCCAGGATTGGGAGTGCCACGCATTTTTTCTACATTGGGTTTAGTTAAAGGAAATGAGAATGTTTAGCCTGAGAAGAGATGTCTAGGACAGTGCAGGTACAATCTCTTTCTTCACATATATGAAGGGCTATAATGTGAAAGAGCCATTAGATTTGTCATAGAATTATAGATCTAGAGTCTTACCTTAGAGTCTTTCTAATTCAAGTCCAACATCTTCATTTTCCAGATGAGGAAATTGAGTCCCAAGAGGTTAATTGACTTGCCTAAAGTCGTTACCTGAGTGATGGAGCTGGGATCTGAACAAAGATTCTCTTCCACCTGGTTACACTGCCTCCTAATGTGTAAAATTCGGAGAGGCAGATTTTGATAAACCTTCATACCAATTATAACTATCCCAAAATGGAATCATCTACCTTAGGAAATAATGGGTTCATCCTACTGGGGGGGCTTCAAGCAAAGACTGGGTAAACACTTATCAGGGATCACAGCGATACAGAATTTTAGGAATGGAAGGCAACCATCTAATACAATCACAAGGAGGAAGAACCCACCTCCATTCAAGGCAGAGCATTCTACTTTTTGAGAATTGTTATTGGAATTGTTTTTGGAATTTCTGTCCAGGCACAGATCAGAGTAGATGGTCCTTCCAAATATTAAAGTCTATGATTTTTTTTCTCTGAGAAGGTCTTACATTTGGTAAATATGTAGACAACTAACAGAAATATTTAAATCCAAAAGTCAGACAAAGCTGCCTCATAGTCCAGGCAGGTACAACAATATCAGGGTCAGCAAAAGCTACATCTCAGGTAGCATATCAGAGACCACATCCCCTCTCTCACAGCATGTCTGTCAAAGGTCATTTCGACAAAGAGAAAAAAGTTCAGGCTGGAATAATTCTCAAACTGGATCCTTAGTTCAAGTGCAGTTTTATCATTTGCAAGTTCTGTGACATTGAACAACCTCTCTAAGCCTGATCCTCACTTGTAAAATTGGAGGTGGGAGGGGAAGTTAATAACAAATGTATTATCAACCTCATAGGTATTTTTTGAAGATCAAATAAAATCAAGCATACAAAATGGGGTGAAAACTGGACCCCAAGTCCCACAAACCATAATGGGGAGTTGCCTTATATTTTATTTTTTGGAGCTAGGCTTGGTTTTGCTTGTTTGTTTTGAGTAATTGTGCAATATTCAGTTTTACTTATGCTGTAGTAGTTGTTCTTTCTGTTGACACTGCCATTGGGCATATTTTCTTCCTGGCTCTGCTTACTTCACTTGCAATAATACATATATCTTTCCATGCTTCTCTATATTCATCATGTTTCTCATATCTTATAACACCATGATATTCCATAATGTTCATGTGCCATGATATATTTAGCTTTCCCACAATTTATGACCCTTTATATTGTTTCTAGTTCTTGGCTACCATAAAATAGTGCTGCCATAAATATTTTTGTGTACATGGGGACTTTCTTCTCATCAATGACCTTCATGGAGTATATGCCTCTTAGTGGAGTCCCAGGGTCAAAGAGCATATTTGCATCATTTCAAATTATTTTACAAAATGGTTGTATTAATTCATAGTTCTGCTAACAAGGTATTAGCAGACCCATCTTTAGCCTGTCTTAGTGTCCCTCCAAAATTGATAATTCTCACCTTTTGCCCACTTTGCTCACTTGCTGGATGATTTGACTGGCATTTTTCTTACAGTTAAAGACTCGAGTCTTCTTTCATATGGCTGTTTTCACTTTGCAATTTTGTTTTTGAAAACTCTTTGCAAATTGAGGACTGCTTTTGGACTTAAATATTTCTTTTTTGTTTTGTTTTCTTTTGTTTTAAATCCTTACCTTCCATCTTAGAATCAATACTGTGTATCGGTTCCAAGGCAGAAGAGTGGTAAAGGCTAGGCAATGGGGGTTAAGTGACTTGCCCAGGATCTCACAGCTAGGAAATGGCTGAGGCCAGATTTGAACCTAGGACCTCCCATCCCTAAGCCTGGCTCTCTGGACTTAAATATTTCTGTTAGTTGTCTATATATCCTGGATACCAAACCCTTAATAAAGATATCTGATACCAAGACAATTTCCCCCAGTCTATTGCTTCCCTTCTTATCCTAGATTCATTAATCCTGTTTATGTAAAAGCTTTTCATGTAATCAAAGTAATCTATTTTATCTCTTATAATTGCCTCTACCCTCTTTGTTGTTAAAAATTCATCTCCATAGTTCTCCTTAAAGAAATAAAGAACAAGTTTTGTTATTATTTATTAATTGACCAAAAAGGTTCCCCTCCTCACCTCTACCTCAGATTGCCTAGTTTCCTCAAAACTCAGCTGATCTCCTTTTTCAGGAGACCATTCCTGGTTTACACCTCTACTAGTGCCTTCCTTCTGTGATTACATTCTACTTGCCCTTTCTCTTGTATGTATATAGTCGCTCATATGTTGTCTCCCTAATTAGAATGTAAATTCCCTAAGAGGACTTTATTTTTTTTCCCTTTCTTTGTATCTCCAATATTTGGCCCAATATCTGGCATGTTTGGTTGTTTTTCATTCATGTCCAACTCTTTGTGACCCTATTAGGTTTTTCTTGACAAAGATGTGATTTACCATGTCCTTTGCTAGCTCATTTGACAGATGAGGAAACTGGGGCATCTGTCACATGAGGTTGAGTCATACAGCTAGTAGTGTCAGAGGCTAGATTTGAACTCAGGAAGATGAGTCTTCCTGACTCCAAACCCATCACTATTCATTGCTCCATCTAGCTACTCCTATTGGGCATGTAGTAAGCTCTTACATTCTTGATGACTGGCTAGCTGGCTGACTCTTCTAAATACCCTGATTATCTGTAGTTTCTGAAAGAAGTGCTAATATAATCAGTCAGCTTAACCCAGATGTTCCCCACTCACTCTAACCCTAACCCAAATTTCACCTGAGACTCTAACTTGACACTAATTTCACCCACGTTCTCATCTGATTCAAGCTCTTTTGTACTTTCTGATATATTTTTGCAGACAAATCCAGCCTGTTTCAGCATTTCCAAAGACTGGTAGCTCACTACCTTAGAAAGCAATCTATTCCTCTTGGGTATAATTCTAATTGTTAAGAAATATTTCCTTACATGAAGCCAAAAACTGTCCATCTGTGAATTACCATCACTGATTCTAATTCTACTCTCCAGAACCAAGGAAGGCAAATTCAGTATCTCATCTCTATGTCATCCACTGAAATATTCAGACATCTGCTGTGTTCTCTGAGTCTTGTTCTCTCTCCAAGGCTAAAACACCTTCGTTTCATTAGTGAGATGATGAATCAATTCCCCTAAATTTTTTGTTAAAAAAAGATTATAATTAATATGGTTTTGTTAATGAAACCTAAGAGATAGTATGGTTTAATGAAAAAAAGTACTGAACTTGGATTCAAGAGAGACAGACCTTGGTTTGAACGCTACCACCAGTGTTTATGAGCTGCATGATGACAAGAAAATCACTTAATTTGTGGGCAGCTGGATAGATAGTGAATAGAGAGGTAGCCCTGGAGATGGAAGGTTCTGGGTTCAAATTTAACTCCAACCACTTCCTAACTGTGTGCCTCTGGGCAAGTCACTTAACCCCAATTGCCTAACCCTTAATGCTTTTCTGTCTTAGAACAATGCTTATTGTAGATTCTAAGATAGATGGTAAGGATTTAAAAAATAAATAAAATAACTTAATTTCCCTGAGATTCAATTTACTCAACTGCAAAATGAGCATATAATGATACCTTTAATGTTCATCTCAGTCACCTCAGTCCTCCATCACTTGTGTGTGCCATCCAGGCTAAGGTTACTGTATCTTGAATATACACTATTCTTCTATAGATCTGATTGGGGGGTGGGGTGGAGCTGTACATAAGAGCAGGGGCACTGCTTTCCCAGCAAAGTATTCCAGGTATGGCTTGCTATCCACTATCTGTTTCTGTGCTTCATGTCAAATCCTTGAACTTGTTTCAACTGGGATGTGCTGTACTTGTTACTTCTTTCCCCCTATATATGTGGAGGGTAAAGATTGTTTTGTCTCTTTATTTGTATCCCCAACACTTAGTAGTCTCTGACATATATTGAATGTTTAATAGATGCTGGTTGATTAATGATCAAGTGGCAACTTTGTGCTGGGGACTTCACTACAAATTGAAAGTATAAGTACAAAAATGAAACAGTTTCTGGCCTCAAGGATCTTACATTCTTTCTCAAAAAATTTTTATGAAGGTCAAATTTGACAATATATGTAAATTACTTTATAAGCCTTAAAGAGATAGTTAGATGTCAGCTATTTTTGTTGTCATTGTTACCATGTCACATTGCTTACTCACATAGAGTTTATAGTTCACTAAACTCCAAGTTGTTTTTACATGAGCTTCCTAATAACCATACCCCACTCTTCATTCTATATTTGTGCAGTAGGCTTATTTTAGAAACCAGTATTGAACTTCGCATTTATCAACTTAAACTTCATCCAGTAAGATTTGACTCATTCTAAGCCAGTGATGGTCAACCTTTTAGAGGGGGCAGGTGATATGAGAAATGTTCTCAGGCTGGCATGGAGAGGGGGAGGAGAGCATCCCAGCCCCTCATCCCTCTGGCTTTCCAGTAATGAACTCTGGCAAACTCTGTGCTGGGGCTATGGTGTGCTTGTCCACAGTGAGGGCTCTGAGTACCCCCTCTGGCACAAGTTCCATAGGTTCACCACCATGGTTCTAAGTTGTCTAAAAATTTTTGGAACCCAATTCTATCATCCACCATATTGACTCTTTTACTCAAACTTTTACTCCAAAATTTTATTAGCATCCCATCTATGTAATGCTGTATTGCTTAAAATGGGGCAATAAAATTCATCATGAATTAAGAATAGCCATACTAGGGTAATCTTGTTTCATTTTTAAAAAGGATTTCTTGATGGATAAATCAGGAAAATGGTATAAATATAGAATATGTGTCAGAAAGGCATATCACAAAATTTCTTATGGTATGCACATGAAGAAAATGACAGGATATAGTGTAGGTAATATTAAAGTATACTCAGAATTGATTGAATGTCCAGACCCCCCAAATGAATGAAGTGATTAGGATGCTCTCCAGGGGAGTACCACAGAGATTTTTGTCTTTGTGGTCAATTTTTTTTTATCAATCATTTTTAACACTCATAAATTCATTACTGAGAGCCTTCTATCACTCTTGAGAAGACTTCTCTGGTAGAATCTCAGTCCACATGATCCTACTTATCTTTTTTATTAGCTTTGTGGTGTCAATTCTCCTAAAATCTAGGGTAGCAGTTCTCAAAGTGTATTCTGGGGACCCCTGGAGCTTTTAAGACTCTACCAAGGGGTATATGAGGTCAAAACTGTATCCATCATAATATTAAGATGATTTAATTTATAATATGGAAAATATTGTTAGATGCAACCCACATTAACAAAGGCTCTTTGAAGTCCTAACTAATTTTTAAAGGTGTAAAGAAGCTATGAGACCAAAAAGTTTGTGAATCAGTGATCACAGTGAATCAGTTTATGTCAGATCTGACACACCAGCCTCATTTTACCTTGTCTTCTATAAACTTAAAGATACTGCAATTACTCCCTCTTATAGTTCTCACTGTTTCCCTTTCATCAACTAGGTCCAGACAGAATCAGATTCAGCCAAACAATTCTAGTCTGTTTTACCTTCTAAGACCTGGGGTTAACAGCTTATCAAATCAAGAATTTATCAGCTGCTCTGCTTTTAGAGAGACTTCTAGCAAATTCAGATATGTTGAAGCCCACGTCCTCATCAGAACCCCAGTCTGTCTCTTTGCCAATTTTATCACCGAGATCAGCAATTTGTCAACAATTTTCTTCTTTTGAGCAGGGCCGTACATTCCCACCAAGATGCTGTTTCTCTTTTTTCTTCCTTTAATTCTTTCTTAAATGTTAAGCATATTTGCTCCCCTCAGATTAAATGGCTTCCCAAATAGCTGCATATCTTCTTGACACACAATGTCACACTAACACCTTTTACCCAATCTATTCCTTTTTTAATCAATATCTAGGTTTCCATTGCCATATGCTATCCATGGGTCAATGCCTCAAATGTTCATGATACTTGTGAAACTGTGTTTATCTCCTTGAATTAAAGTTTCAAGTTTATTTTATTACCAGATTTTTTTGCATTGGAAGGTAGACAAATAAAACCATGGGCATCATTTCCTCTGCTCCTTTCCAGTCATTTTCTGGCCATTCTACTGATATTTCTCTCTCAGTGTTGAATCTTCTACTCTGAGGTACCTGGTTTAGGAAGCATATATTCCTAGAGTTCTCCTTTCTTCCCCATTCCCCCCCCTTTCCCAGCCAAAACCTTTCATTTTCAATTTAAAGCCCTCTTAGTCAAATTCCCAAGTCTCTGAGACATAGATTACACTCCTTATCTTTCCAAGCCACCAAGCAAGAAAGCATCAGTAAAAAATGAGATTTGATGCATCTGTTGCTCTGGTAATGTTTGGGGAAGTTGCATTGTATAGTGATAGGCATGTCATATACTTAAGGACCTCTGATGTTTGTTCATAGACTCTCTGTTCCATAATAACATTTATATACATCAATATATGCACTGTCTAGGGACAGGCTAGTGAACTAGCCATGGAAATACCACAGCTCCTTAATATGGAATGTGGTTCATTTTTATTCCTTGGTATATGTTCCAAAGCCAAATAATATAATAAAAATGATTTTTATCAAAACAACCCACAGAAAAATAATCAATCGTGGGTGGAGTTTTAGTAGCTCATCATTTCACATTGAAACTGGTGCTGTGACTCAGAGAAAAGAGTGATAGAAGCAGACTGAGGGCAGTATAATTTTAGCTGATTCCGTTTCTGTTTTCGTTTTCAAATTAATTCAGACTTTGGCAAGGGACCTAAAGTTTCCTAAGGCTTTTTTCCCCTTTGAGAGGGAGAGGACAGAAAGAAAGTGAAAGATGGAAGGAGACATAAAAGCTGCTTGTTAAAATATATTCCCATTTCACTGTTCAGTGTGGCAAATAAATTCTTGGGGCAGGTGCTTGAATTCACAGACTCTTTAGAGGGAATTTTGCAGCCCCAGGAATATATTGGTTAAGAAGAAGGAAGGAGGGGGGGGTGGAGAAAAACAACCACCAACATCAGCTGCTAGTAGGGGAAAAGCTAATCATGGAAACTTTGCTGCGGGAGAGGTGCAGCTGTCAAAGCAATAAGGTAAATGAGTGGTCGACTAAAATGGTTTTTGCAGGAGAACTCTGCTCTGTGCTAAATAGGGGAGATTGAACTCTAGCACCATCCCACTATTCCTTGGTAATGCACCATTTTGGAGCTGACTGGGTGGTCCTAAGCCCATTGCCACAGCGGCTACACCGTCGATACCAATCAAGGCCCCGCAGCTGAGACCCTGAGTGACCTGCTTCGGGAGCTTTATTTCAGACCCGATTCACTCATTTGTGTGAGATGCTTTTTCTGCCACTTTATTTATGGGATTACATAAATGAGCCATTAAAAATGTAAATCTTCAGAACAGTGGAATAATACAGATTTAAACAATCAGCCCGGGGCGGTACAGTACAGAAACTGGCCCGCACGGCACCGGCCGTATTGCGCCCCGGTGACTATGGCAACGATAGAAGGATGGGAGAGAGCCAGGGAGAAACCGAGGGGAAATAAAACATCTCTGCATTGTAGCAGTCACCGGCACCAGAGGAAGATTAGGCTCTCTCTCTCTCTGTGTATCTCTGTCTGTCTGTCTGTCTGTCTGTCTGTCTGTCTGTCTGTCTCTGTGTGTGTCTCTGTCTCTGTCTCTGTCTCTCTGTCTCTCTGTCTCCCCCCCCCCTCTCTTTTAAGGGAGTATTAGAACAATAATGAAGATGTGCCATTATAATCAACAAAAGAGGCCAGGGCATCCCTCATACAGTGCAGGTGTCAAGACAATCAAGCTAGCCACAGAATCGAAAAGTTTATCCCACCTCATGGCACAGTATTTAACCCTTTCAGGTCTTTTGCAACACCCACACTGCAGTACACACAGAGACAGCCCATGTGAAGAGGTTTGGGGAATAGATAGAGATTTTTCCATTCTCTCTTCCAGCTTAGATAGGCTGTACTGTAACTCACCCAAGGGGAATAGAGATTTGTCCCTCCCTCTGGCACTGACATCTAAAGAGGAATACTGCCCTTCAATTGGGGAATGGCTGAACACATTGTGGTATATGTTGGTGATGGAATACTATTGTGCTCAAAGGAATAATAAAGTAGAGGAATTCCATGGGGACTGGAACAACCTCCAGGAAGTGATGCAGAGTGAAAGGAGCAGAACCAGGAGAACATTGTACACAGAGACTGATACACTATATGGTACAATCGAAGGCAATGGACTTCTCCATTAGTAGCAATGCAATGATCCTGAACAACTGGGAGGAATCTATGAGAAAAGCCACTATTCACATTCAGAGGAAACACTGTCAGAGCAAAAACACCGAAGGAAAACAATTGCTTGAATACATGGGTCAAGGGGGATGTGACTGGGGATGTAGTCTCTAAACTATCACCCTAGTGCAAACATCAACATGGAAATCAAGGACACAAGTAATACCCATTGAAATTGCATGTCAGCTGCGGAAAGGGTGGGTGGAGGGGAGGGAGGGAAATAAAGTGATTATTGTAACAAAAAAAAAATTTAAAAATAAAATAAAAAATAAAGAGGAATACTTCCTCCTTGGGAGTAGAGACTTCCTCCCTGGGGCAACCATTTTTCCATCACCTCACTTTGGGGTCCTCTGCCTTATCACCTTGGAGGCCTGCCTTTCCCTTTAGCTTTTGTAAGATTGGAGGCTAGACCTCTCCCTCCCTTTACACAATTGCATCTGCAGTCAGGCTGTAGACTATGTTTGCTGCCCCCCAACTCCCTACTCTGTTTTTACCCTATTTAAAACAAGTCCTAGTTATAGTTATTAAGAGTTTCAGAGCCAGACACAAAAACAACCTGCCTTTTTCGGCTTGTAAATTCTGTTCTAATCTGTGTCAGCTGGGGAGATATTTTGTTAAACATCCCACAGGGATTTCACCCCAAGTAGATCATAGTGATGGGAGAAAGTTAAGATCTTACTATTAAGCCATCTGACTACCTTGAGGGGGTTAGGGATTAGCTGCTATGACTGGTTTAAGAGAAAACATATACTTAGAGTTACCCAACTACACAGTGCCATTTTATTCAGGGCTAAACACCAATTGAAGCCAAGAGATCAAAGCTTAAGAAGATTCAGAGATTGGCAGAAGAACAGAAAGATGTGGTCCAGTGCAGTGTGTTGAAAGCT